>NW_021703771.1:38613130-38682467 GCF_005190385.1 Monodon monoceros | reverse complement strand
CACACACACACACACACACACACACACACACACACACACACACACACTTGCCAGGAGACAGTTTCCCTTTATTACAAGGGCAGGTTCCAGCCTGCTGCCATTCCCTGCACCATTCAAATTAGCAGCGGGTCACCCTGGCCTCCTGTCTGTGTCTGAGAGACCTTCCAGCTGGGCCCTTGTGGGCCCCTGTATCATCTCACTTCTTTAGGACAGAAACTGGAGAGACTCACGTAACACCAGATGGGTTACAGGGCTGACATCTCCATAGGGTGCACCACCTCCTCTGAAATAGACACCACAGGGCAAGCCACCCTCCCCCCACACCCTACCTCCCCCTTCCACCTCCCCCATCTCCGGTTCCCATTTCCTCTTCCATCCTTTCCCCTTTCTCCATCTCTTTCCCTATCTCTTTAGGATGCACTCTCTCCCCTCTCTCCCCAGGGCCTCACTGCCTTAAGCATGTGACTTTGGAGACGGAGGAACAGAGGGGTTGGTTACAACCAGAAACCATGAACCTTTAAGCCCACTTTGGACTCTGCCTCAGTTTCCCTTCTGAAAAATGAATGTATGAACATTTGCCAATTTCCTAACTCAAAACAGTGTCTGTGGTTCTGATACCTGCTTTGTGGTTTGTAAAGCACGTGCTCCATTTCCAGGCTGGTCCTGATGCCTTATGAAGTCCGGTGGGTTCGTGAAGTGGATGTTGCAGGTGGGGAAACTGATGCCTAGAGAGGGAAATGACTCACTCAAGGCCACACAGCGTTTAGTGGCTGAGCCAGGGCCAGAAACAAGTCTTGCAATCCTGTCTTGCCATGACATTTGAGTTCTTCGTGATGATGAGGATTCTATGGTACACAGCACAGAGGACATGGACCACGAGCATGGCTGCTGCCAACAGGTCCTGAAGAAGATGAGAGCAGAAAAATCTTACAGGTCGGTTACCTTAATTGCTTAATTGCTGTGCAATCTAATTATACTGACAGGGTTCATTACCATGTCGAATTTTGTTTTATGTCATGAGAAGCCATCAAAGAATAAAGACGCAGACATAGAGAATGGACTTGAGGACACGGGGAGGGGGAAGGGTAAACTGGGATGAAGTGAGAGAGTGGCATTGACATATATACACTACCAAACGTAAAACAGATAGCTAGTGGGAAGCAGCCGCATAGCACAGGGAGATCAGCTCGGTGCTTTGTGACCACCTAGAGGGGTGGGATAGGGAGGGGGGGAGGGAGACGCAAGAGGGAGGGGATACAGGGATATATGTATACATATAGCTGATTCACTTTGTTATAAAGCAGAAACTAACACACCATTGTAAAGCAATTATACTCCAATAAAGATGTTAAAAAAGAAAAGCAGACAGCACCCCACGGGGTGTGGAGCCAGTGGGCTGTGTGTAAAGAGAGGACTTCTCACGAAGGGCTTGCTGCTGACTTGCTGAAAGCGCTGCAGTACTTCCCACGTGCCCTCTCAGGTCATCCTCACGACCCGAGACACAGGCAGCCTTGTCCCATTTGACAAAAGAGAAAACAGAAGCCCAGAGAAATGAAGGAACTCGCCTATCACCATTCAGCTAGTGAAGGGCAGGGCTGGCTCCAGTCAAGGCCTGTCCCTTCCAAAGTTGTTTCCCTCCCCTACTCCGTGACACCGGTTCCCCACAGAGACGGAAAGAGCTTCTTCATAAAATGACTCCGCTTCCTCTTTGTAAAATCCTGCCTCCTGGCTTCTGCGTTCCCTAAGCAGAGCCCCCTCTCACCCCACGTGCCAACCTGCACAGCAGGGCAGGAGGAGGGCTGGCGGGGCACCAGCCCACGGGACAGTGTCAGAGCTTCTGCTTTGGAGGAGTGTGTTCCCCCCACTTGTGAGGAGGAGCCACTGAGACCCTTGAGGCCCCCCGCCCCCCCCCCCCCCACCCCTCCTGGGGACAGCCCCGCTCTGAGAGCTGGAAGCCTTGCCCAGGGGCACCAGTGGGCCAGGGCCCGGCTAAGGAGTAGCACCGTTCTCCCTGTGCCCCGCCAGGCTGTTCTCCAGCCGGTTGTGCAATCTTGCTATGAATAGGTCTAGGTGTGTGGTTTGGTGCCAAGGAGACCAGACTTGATTCCTTCGGGTGACAGCTCCCCTCTGGAATTCTGGGAGGTGAGGGAGCACAGCTGCGAGGTCAGGCTGATGACCCTGAGCTGGGCGGCTCCGAGCTGGTGGCGTGAGGGGAGGGGCCCGTGGCCAGACTGGATGGGCGGGCTGGCAGCATGACACCGGGAGCTCTTCTTCCTCCCTGGCAGTCACCAGGCCACCCTGAGTCTGCCTCCCAAGCCCCTCCCATCTTCCACGCCTCACTCTCACCAGGCCCTCATTGCCTTAGGTACAGACTTAAAACAAAGAAGCTAAGAGGGGCAAAGGCAAAGACAGACCTGCAAGTTAATTTTTTAAACTTTAAAAACACGAGGCTGTGGGAAACCAGGGATTCGCATAGATTTTGGTGTTGTGAATTGGTACATTCGAGGGCAGTTTGATCCACCTTTCAAAATTGCAAATGTATATGTACCTCTTGCCCCAGTAATTCCCCGTTTGGGCATTAATCCTACAAAGATTCTGACCTGTGTACGTAATACATGTATAAGGTTATTCGCTGCAGTGTTGCTGATAATAACAAATGTTCAGTAACAATGTCCAATGTCTATCAATAGGGGACTACTGGTTAAATGAATTGGGATACAATGAACAGTGGAATACTATGCAACTCTAAAAATGAGGAGGCTTTCTACGTACTGATATTTCCTCCATGTGTGAGAAAATCATTAACAAAGCAAGATATCTGACAGTGTGTATAATGTACTTCTTGTGTAATAAAAAGGGGAAAGTAATAATTTGTGCTTTTATTCCTTGTAGGTGCATCAGAGATTCTGGAAGGATACCCAAGAAACTTTAGGGTGGGAGGAACTAGTCAGAGAACTAGACAGGGGTGGGAGGAAAACTCTCCCTTTGTGTGTATCGCGATATGCTTTCTAGCATTTTAATCATGTGAACGCATTACCTTTCAAAAATACAGTGCAACAAATGAAGATAATTTTGACAGAAAATTCCATAACCAGTTGCCAGCTACAATGGACATTTGTCTTTTGGGAACAAGTCCTGGCATGAGAACACCCTTCTACCTGGGGATTTACCCAATGGTCGCATCTTGGTGGGAAGAAGAACCCCTTCTCCCCCACTGGAGCGGGACTCGGAGTGGCCAAGGAACAGCGTTAGCTTATTCACAGTGGCAACAGTTGAGGTCCTGAGTCCAGTTTTGAGGCCAGAAGTGTCCAGGACACAAGAATTATTTCAATTTTAGCATTTTACCTTTTAGTACCTCTCCTCAGCCACAGTTTACACTGGCATATACTATTTCTATTCTGCTTTTTATTTTTCTTATATTAATATAAAAGTTACAAGAGCAATAGATAATTACATTTCTAAGAGTGCATCCAATATAAGCATATAGTTTTTATAATTAACAGGTGCATAAAATTCCTTTGTTCTGATTAGGTGACTCCTATACTGATATTCAAGGTGTTAATAGGAGGAAATTATGGAAACCCAAAGTTATGAAGACACAACTTTGCAATGATATCATTCATTTATCAGTCAGATTCCTTTCAAACAGTATAGTTATCTCACTATCTCCACTTTTATTCCCTAACCCCCTTCTCCCACCTTATTCCTTCCAGTCTCAGAAGAGGAGTCAAAGCCAGCCTCTCCACCATGGCTCTTTAGAAGCCATATTTATCTTTATACTAGTAACACTCTCCCATTTTGATAACTTAAAATAGTATATAAGGAGAAGAGTTGAAAGCCAAAGTCCCTTGCATCCGTCCCTTGACTGAACCATTACCAAGTTTTCTGTGATTTCTTCTAGATCAGGGCTTTCAGTTCGGTTGGGAAGTTACAGGGGTGCCGAGCTATTGACCCCTCAGCCTTTGGGGCAGCCTCTCTGGCCAGCGGCTATGAGAAGCCGAGATGGGAGCAGTTTTCTCTGCCATCCCGGTGCCTGGCACATCCTGGCGCTGGTGGGATGGATGAATGTAGGACTCACAGAGGTGAGCCTGTGCTAAGACAAGAAGAGCATCGAGACTTTTCTTCCCTGCGTGGGAGTGGGGATGTTTGTAGTGTGTCTAGTAAGTCCTCTGAGAAAGAAGGCAAAAACGAAGTTTTGAGCCATTACTATGTGATGGACACTAGGCAGAACTACAGACACACACACACACACACACACACACAATCTAATTTTCTTCAGGTCTTAAATATTGCTGAGACTCCTCCTCTTTTAATGTTCGAATAAAGAAAATTCAAGGGGAAGGACCCCTCTTCCTTCAGCTCCAAAGGTGTCCTCAGGGCCCAGAACCAAAGCTTCTCTCTGACGGCAATGGAGCAGAGGGAGGGTAGGTCCCCTTCTAGATGCTCCTCTCTTCACCTCCACCCTTCAAACACACTCCCCTGCACATGCCCACCATGGGCTGAGCTGAGGGCACCACAGCCATCACCCTTTTTCCCCATGTCCCAGGGAAGTGGTCATGGGGACGGGGGTGGAGTGTCTGCCAGATCGACCGTGGCTGTGAACTCTACCTTCCTCCACCTTTGACCTCTGTATTCCAGCTGTGATGTGCGTGGCTTGGCTGATACACGTCACGTGTGCTGTATTAAAGGTTTGCCCTCACTACTCAAACATTTGCGAAATCAATTCCCTAAAGTGTTAGCAAGATTAACCAGTTCAGATTCTTCCTCTTTTAAACAAGAAGCTGAAGCAGGGAGAGCCGGCAACAATGAACTCTTTACTCCTCAAGGTGGAGCAGATAGATGATATCTTGAGTATAAACTCATGGAGGGCAGGGTCTAGCTCTACTGGTGCCCATCACAGCCTCTGGCCCACTGCCACACTTGAAATTGACTTAGTAATTGACTCATTAACTTCAATTAATTTTAGTTGAATTTTTACCTGGTTTGGGAAAACTCTCTACTGAGAATCTTGTGAAGCTGGTTTTGGATTTTCATCTTTAACCTTTTGGGAGACAGAATCAAAACTTGAAAGCAATCGCAAACGAAATACCTTCTCCTAGTTGGCTCTGGTATTAGAAGATGAAGTTTTACCTGTACAGGAAATTAAAACAATGATAAGGACAGACTTATGAAAGCATGACTCTTCACCAATGTAGAATTTATCCCAAAGGGCAAACTTTAAAATCTTTTTTACCTACTTGATCTGAAGTAAGAGTCCATCGTGCTGCTTAGGACTTTGAACCCAAAAGCTGAATGATTTTTATAACGTCTATTAATAGGAAAACCACAACCCAGGCTACTAAGTATAGTTTTACAGTAGGGTGGAGTTCCCCCTAACTTAGCTAAGAGGAAATATTTATGCTATTGCCACCAGCAGCCTTAGGCGTTGTGTTTGACTTTGGTGTGAAGGAGGGCACCGTGATGACGGACATTCATCTGTTGGACTCACGTGAGCAGGACCTCCTTAGGGCCAAAACTGTGACAGGTCAAAACCTCTGACACCCAAGGAAGACAGTTTAAATCCCGCCTCCCTATGTAAAAGCTCCTCCAGGGCAACCTGACTCAGGGCAGGCCAAAAGGGGCTATCAGCCACCATGAACAATGCCATAAATCTGCTTTATTAAATTGTACGGTTGCCTGTGAAGGTCAAAAGTGGGTCAGAGAAAAAGTCTGCAGGATTCATTTAGTTTAGAGATCTCAGGATAGAGTCTTCCAGCTTTGTGCCTCTTCCACAGGAAGACCTTGAGATAAACTCAGCTATTTCACTCCTCGGGTTAAAGAAAGGGGGAAGGAGAACAAAAAACTTCTCGGAGTAAGATAGTGTCATTGATGCTTTATTTACATGCGTCACCATCTCTTTTACAAACTAGATTACGGTTTTAAATGGAATACACAAGGCAATATCTACAAACACCAAGGAAAGTTAAGTACTGCATCTCTATTTCATTTGGAAAGGAGAAGATTCCCAAATCAAACTGGTTTTGATTCTTGAGAGGAAAGGTGGTAGAGATAATTCATGGCAACATATGGATAGACCAATCCTCAGTAAGAATGCAATATGATAGTGTTCGCTTTGAAAGAAAGGATGAGGTGCTTCAAACCAAAGTATCAACTGCATGACTCTTAGGTGTTTGAATATGGCCAGGCACCACAATGAGTTCTAGTTTGCATGGGTTATGAGCAAGAAATTGAAACAGATAAGACAGTTTTACAGATACTGTATACAGATTTTTTTTCCATTCATGCAGCTTTTTTTCTTAAAAAAAAAGTTAAACATGTGAAGCCAAAATGTACATTTTTTTAATATTAACTAATTTTTCTGGTCCTCCTTCACATCTGTTTACATTTTGCCTGTACATAATGTACTAGGACAAGTGTATTGAGAGAAGATTGATTGCCAGGCAATGAGATAATTTTAGAGAAATAAGTGACCAGACATGTAGTTGTTTTTTTTTTTTTTTTTAAAGCAGCCGCACAAATATTTCTGGAGTGTGGCAGAGGCCTCGGAACCAATCATTCAACAAAGAAAAATACATACAAATAAAACTAAACAAGAGGAAAACATTTCATTCATTCGAACTGCATAAAATGTTACCCACTAAAGATCTAGATCAAATATAATACACAGTCACCCCTTGGTATCCGTGGGGGTTTGGTTGCAGGACCTCCACAGATACCAAAATCTGTGGATGCCCAAGTCCCTTATATAAAATGGTGTAGTACAGTCGGCCCTACGGATCCGTGGTTGGTTGAATCCGAGGATGCTGAGCCCGTGTATGCGGAGGGCCGACCGCACTCTTCAGTTACTTGAGCATCTGCGTTAAGATCTTGTCCGACAGACATGATTTCACAAGGACTTCACTCTCCCCTCGCTGTGCCCTGCCGCCCCTGCTCTCCAGGAGAGGCTGGCTTTTTCATACCTCTTTGCCAGTGATTGTATTTCTACAAAGTTTTTTGCTTTTCTTAATTAAAAAAGAATACATTATACCTAATCGTACAATGTTCCCCAAATACACCGAGAAAGAAGAAATCAGAGTTTGGAGCTGTCAGGATTTTATTTCTGCTTTCAGAGAGAAAGGGTAACTTTTAAATTTCCCCTCACCAGCCCTTGGCATCAGCATGAAAACTGGGCCTGGGTGTTTGACTGCTTTCCTCTTGACGGCCTTTCCAAGAGATTCAAATATTCCTTATTCTTTAAGTGGGGTTCATTAGATAGACTCCCTACCATCTTTAACAATTTCAGAAGCTGCCTGAAATGACACCCTGAGACTGGGCATACCTGTCCTGACCAGTGAGCCAAGAGGTCTTCTCCTCAGGGTGGGGGAGCAACACACACAGGGCAAAACTCACCACCACACACACACACACACACACACACACACACACAGAGTCCACCATTACTACACGTGTGTGCACGCTCTTCCCGTTAACAGGAGAGACAAACTTCTGAAATCTAAAAAAATATGTTTCGGCAGTCATTACATTGCAGGGGATGCAATAAAGGATAAAGGAAATCGACCTCAGATTCATTCACAGTTAATGGGATACTCTGAACCTGGCGGTCAGGCCTCACTCACGCCAGGACAGTGAAGGCTTGTGATAAAGCTCTTTTCTAACTTTGGTAAAATGTATCTGGTTCCGGAGCCCTGAAGAGAATAGAACCCTGGAGTTCGGGTCATGTTTTCAACATCGTTACTCTTCTTTCTAAATTTCCCATCAAAAAGTGGAAGGCTCCCTAGCTTATTTAGAGGCTGAGTGTAGACTCCAAAAGTTCTTATCAGGATGCAAACATTACAACCGCCAGACTCCCGGAGACTACCAAGTATTCCACTGAGATACTCCAGGTCAGAAGACTTCCTGTGCGGGCCCCTGGCACTCAGAACTCCACATGGTGGCCATCGGTAAGCCCCTCCTGAAAGCAGGGTCTTCAAATACAAGAGGGAGAGGGCTTAGGTGGCACCTCTGCCCTGTCTGACTGCCTTCGGACTCAGTTAGCCTAAGGGATCCTGGCCTCTGGGTGGGCGGCCAAGGGTGAGAGTGGGCCTGCTGTGATCCTGGACAGGCTTAACTATCCCATTGTTGCCTGACCCTTTCTAGGCCTGATGCTGGCGCTACACTTTGCCCTGATCTCAGCTGTCCGCGACACTCTACATGTAGATGCTGACTTACTTAAAAAAAAAAAAAAAAAAGAAAAAAATTCCAAGCACCCCTTCCTCTCCGTTTTCCTGATCTGCTCTGTGGCTATCCTGCTCTCATACCTCTCTGTCCCTCCCTCAGCTGTTTTAGATTAAATTAGAATCCGGTTCTAGGACATTTTGTAAAACATTCTGCCTGAAATCTAACAAACATTGGGGGGAAAAAAAAGAATAAATGAGATGCCACATGTCTGAAAGGAATTCAACACTTTAAAAGTCAAAACACATTTGAGGGTTGCCTTTCTTACTCCCAAAGTATTTCCCACGGTGTATAAAACTGCAAAGGCAAGTAGCTACTTTGTTAGTTTTCTTGTTTCTTTGAGCTCAGGAGAGAAGTTCTCAGGGCCCTCGTGTTGGAAGCACTCGGATTCTCCCCTATATCCAACACCCCTCTGCCACTCGCCCCCGTCCCTGAGCTGCTGCCACTGTCTCCGAACTATGTCTCCACCCAGGGGGCTGCACCACTTAGGGACCCAGAGAGGCAGTCCTCTCTTGCTGACACTTGACAGTTCTTGTGTACAGCAGACTACCAAAGAAATCAAGGAAGTGGCTAGCTTTATTACAAAAGAATACAGTAAGCAAAAGTCTGTCTCACTGACAAGCAGACCACGTGAATAGAATACATATTTTTAAAAATTATACGTACTTTCAAAATGAAGATTATAAACTTGTAGCAGTTTAGAAAAGGTGATATGCTACAGGTCTACCATAACCACAAATTGCACAACAATTTACAGATTCAGTAGGGAGCAGGGTGAAATCAACAGGGCCATCGCTCAAACATGACAGCCCAAGCGAGGCGGGAGAGACAAGTGGCAACACCAAATGGAACGTTCATGATGCTAGGAGCTGTTATCACCACCAATATCACCCCCAGAGGAATCAGGAAGCAAAGGTGCACAAAGGGGTCCCTGGTGGCTGGCGATGGGTGCAGGGGGTCGGGTGGCACGTCTGTGTTGGTGGAAGGGAATCAGTGCCCACTGCACAGTGCAAGCATCAGCGAGAACTCATGCAGGGAGGTCTGTGCTGAAATACTAGCCTGTATCCCTAACATCCATGCAGACTGTTCCATTTTTGTACTGTACATGATAAAATATATTTATACATTTCTATGCCTAATGCTTTTTATGCAACGAAAAGAGTCTTCATATATCACTTTGGAGAAGTATGCATATGCTGTGCTAATCAGGGCATCATTACACCAGTTTCATATGTACCAACGGTGTTCCCAACTATCCTGTCTACCAAAGAGGGTAACTAATATAATCACACTTTTCAGGTTAAACAGAAAGCACCTATACAGCACCATAACTTTTTGAAAAGAAAAAAAATGAAATCCATAGAAGCAGGAAAAGTGTGTGGGGGGAGGTCAAAACTGCCCTATCTTGTACTTCCATTGTGACACTTGTACAATTACAATCTAAGCTTATTTATATTAAAAAGAAATCAGTTTGTATGCTATTGCTTGTCACTCATACACATCTACTAGATCAGATTATACAGAGCAAGACTGAAAATAATCAAGGGTGCACGTTTAGAAAAATAGTGACTCGGGTTTGTACTTTCCACACATTTCTCACTGCAGGCTTAATGTTCACCTGTCAGTTCACTTCTTCTGCAAAGAAAAACACGACTACTTTTTTTTTTCTTTTCTTTTCTCCTTAAAACTAAACCTGTTAGTGGCATTTGGCAATGAGCGGACAGCTGAGCTGATTTCTTCCTTGAAAAATTGTAATTTCTACCAACATACCATCGCTGTTGACTGTGTTCGCTGAGGATACTGACAGGAGACCACAGGCCCTACTGATCTGGCAACTGCAGACCAGGTGCCGGGGTCTCATCCCCCGACCACCCTGACTCAGAGCCAAGCACGTGGTTTGGTTCTGAGTCAGGTTTGCCGATGCAGGGCTCTGTCCTGGACCGGTGCACACAGAAAACACTTGTGCCACTGTTCAGTTTTTAGAAAAGGATAGTTTTCTACCAAACGAAAGAAGAAAGAAAACCCCCCTCTAGTTTATGTAATGTGTTAGTTTGGGGAGTTCTACGGGCTCGAATGCTTGTGACACCCAAAGCCAGCATAGTAGCTGGTACAACATTTTCCTTCTGTGTTTAAATTTGCCAGGGGAAGCATGATTAATATTTTAACATAAAAAGACTGCAAATTAATGCATGTGAGAAACTCAAAGTCAAAGGAAAACAAACACAAAAACAACACTTAAAACATCCCATAAACCATCACGATATTAAAACACCACAGAATGGCCCGCGGGCTCACGGTGTGCTCTGAACAGGGTGGGTGGTGCTGGCAGGGTGCTGTCCTTCGCTGGCAGGTGGCTGTCACCCCGTACAAGGAAGGTTTTGCATACTTTATAGAGAGAGTTCTGTGCGAGGGTAAGTGCTTCACCCGGGGTAAGGGGCCGATAACAGTCTCTGCTGGGGTAGGAAATGGCAGGGGCTCACAAAGGTGTTAAGCTGTAAACGGTATCACTGTCCACTTGCTGAGAGCAGATTTGGCAAAGGGTTTTCTCTGTAGGTCTTGTGTCAGTTTGAGGGTCTAAAGGAGGAGAGAAGAAAACCAGAGACGGTTAAGGACATTCAAACAGCAGCAGTGCGCCCTCCAGGTCACGTCTCCTCAGCCTCCGGTCCCTCACCTGCCTCTGGGCCAGGGGTGCCAGCTGGGCCAAGGGTCAAGCTGTTCTGCTGCACTAGCTTCAAAGGGCTGAAAACCTAAGGACGAAGCCTGGAGATCACTTACCTTATTTCCGTGCTTGATAACAAAACGCCCTCACGTTAAAAAGCCTCGAGGAAATGGGGCCATTCACTTGTGGAGGTTAACAAAGCGAGGCAAATCGGGGTGCCTCAGCGGGCCCTTCCAAGTTAGGGAGGCCTGGGGTGCAGATGGGGTTTTACTCTAGATTTTTGGATTGAGGGGCTTCCTGGGACACGAGACTTGCATGCTAAAACCAGGGGAGCTGGTCACCCCAAGCAGACCAGCTATGCTCTTCTGGTTCCCCCTCCCCCGGCTATGAGGACTAAGTGACCTTGCTTACCACCCTTCCCATTGATATCCCAACATCAGGGGAGTGAAAATGGCCACTTTCCACAAAGGCTTCATCGGTCTGCACTGCTGGGTTGGGGTAATCTTGACTTCCCTCACTATAAAAGGAGAAGTAATCTCTAAGTGGGGTGTCCTAGGAATTTGCTTTTTATATTAAAAATCTGCAGAGGAAAAACAATTATATCACGCATACATATGGCCCAAAAAACCTCCCACAAAACATCCCTTTAAAAATTAACAACACTATTATTGTTGGTATTATTATTATGCACTCAGCCACCTTCAAACGGTAAATCCTCTCAAAGCATCTGAATTTACACAAATCTTATCAGATTTCTTGCGACCACTGAGCCCGGAAAAGTTAGAGAATTAAATATATATATATATATATATATATATATATATACACACACACACACATACTCATAGAGATGTAGCTAAAGGAACTGACATGACAGACCTCAAGACCTTTTGTTTATGGAGACAGTGTCAGCTGTCATGGTAGGAAAAAAAATGGCTCTAGGCCAAGAAATGGAAAAGTGGTAGGGAAGCAACCTCAGGATCTTCTCACCAGATAAGGTGAACAAGTAATGAAAAATGCATCAATAAGCTCTCTCTCTCTCACACTCACACACACACACGTTACGTACATCTGCTTCTCTCTCCTTTAAAAAAGATATTATCTTAAATTCACCTGGAGGTTTCACAAGTGTACAATTCTGTTCTGTGGCTGGACTGTTTGGCAATCTTACCTCTCACCACCAATATTCAGAAAGACAGCAGGACTTGGTACTCGTAATATTACGTACCTACGGTCATAATTACCCTTGCTATAGCTCCAAACAGAAGAACTTAGGTTGTTTTATTAGAGGTAGAGACAGTAAAACAGGAAAAGGCCCCTTCTTCCCACCCCTTCCCCAAGTATTTCGTTTCCCTGGCTGATGGCTTTTTTTGAAGGTATTCTTTGCTTTGTAATGATACTAGACAATATCGTCCTAGACTATAAAATAATGGCTTGTTGATTTCAGATGGAGAAAAGGTAATAAAACGATATCAGATCTCAGTATCTGTGAGGTATTTAACCTGCCAGAGCCAGTGCTATTCTAGCTACTCTACCTGGGGCCCCTGAGGCATGAAGAAACAGGGGTGTAGACATGGTTCTTTGGGAGGGGATTTGGTTCTTTCCTTCACAGTAACACTTAATAAACCACAACCTAAGATCACCAGGCAATTAGTCATCAGGTGACTATGGTCCCCAAGTCCCGATCCTGACTTAACTGTAAGTGCCAAGAGAGAAGGCGTAAAGCATTACCTAATCCAGACCCCATCCCCCGGTTCCCTCTGGTGTTAATTATTCAGCCACAGAAACCAGTGCATGCTGGGAAGGTGACACACTTCATTCTTCAAGTACAAAGGCAGGGCACGCAGCTTGCTCTAATGCTGGCGCCGGGTCAGCACAGGAGGGAAGAAGGCAGAGGGCACCTACAACCCCCAACGTGGCATCGTTCTAAGCAGAATAGGGCATCGGCCCTGAAACCAGGGGCAGGAGGCCAGAGTGGGCAGTCTAGAGCAACAACCATCACAGTCTCATCCAAAGGTCCAAAACCTTCAGAGAACTTCATCATTAAGAAGGGAATGCACTGATCATCACTCTTTCCTTCTTTGCAGAATGGGCTTGGGGCCCCTTGTGGCACTACATCCTGGAGCTCCCCCGAGGTCTCACAGGAAACGGCCTGTGCCTGGCGGTTCAACTGGGAGACGCCTGGCCCAGGTTTAGAAGTTTAAATTTGTCACAGAGGACAAATTGTTATTAACAGAGAAACCCCCACTCCACAGGACAGAAAGGCAACTTGTTTCTCTGTGATAGAAGGCAAACTGTTTGTTTGTAAAATACTGTGAAAACAGAAAGGAAATGCAATCACCCTTCTAAGAGGAACACCAGATTCACCATTCACTAGGAAGACCTTATGATCAAAAATCGTCACAAGGACAGCGGCCCCTCACCTGCCTTAGATTTTTAACCTCTCTTTGATGGCTCAGTGTTTGCACATGTTTATCTGACTCCATCAAGGACTGAAAAAATGGAGGGAGCACATTAATGGGATTTAACGATACTTCGTTTGGATACAAGTTTCCTGCTTCTGATTGGTGCTCTCACCACTCTGACATTCTTTCGAGTAAGACGCTTTAGTTAACTGTGAAGTTTACGTGTGTATGTTGATGCCCTTATGAGTCTAAAAACACATCAGATTAAGCAAAATTTTTGGAAGGAAAAAGAAGCCTACAGCTGATGGGAATTACAGCTATCACTTCACAGTTACTAGGCAATGAGGCCAACTAACAATAAATACGCGAACACCGTCCCGTCCCATCAGCGACTTTCACTAACAGGGAGAAAAATCTCTTCCCTCTCTCTCCCTGCCCAACACTTAAGTTTGAAATCAGGCTGTTGATGCAGGGAAAATGAAATGGGGAAACCAAATTATCACCACTAACTCACATGATGTTCTAAGAAACGGCAGCACCTCCAAGAAACTGTACACAAAACGTAACAACCCCCATCAACTTTAAACTGGGAATAAAACATAAATGTTCCTGCTGCTGTCCTCCCACAGCTCAACTCCACTGTGACAAATCTGGATTTCTCAGCAGTGTTTTCATCTTCCTGGCAGAGAGGAAAGGAATAGGACCCCAATACCAAATATGACAGGGAAGGAAAAAGAGCCACAGGGATGAAACTCTCCTATCTGCAAATCCATACAGGTTATCCACGGCGTTCCTAGCTAAAACTGAAAGATCTTTGGAGGAAAGTCTGCCTGAAACTCAACATTAAAGTGAAATATCACTTTCCTCACTCTTTAAACGTAATTTAAGCCAAACTTGCAACCCCTGGGGCAAGCTGGGAACTAAATATGGAACGTTTAGGATAGAAAAGGAAATGAATTGATATTCACTTGATCTGACAGGGAAACTTCATGTGGAGTTCAGAGAACAGGTGTGGGTTTCAGAGTATGAATGTTTCTACCCGAGTAGAGGGCAAAGAAATGCCTGCCTGCCACCATCTCTACTTCCCCCCAGAGGGGTCTGAGGGACACCCAGTCCATCACAGGCCACAACTGCCAGCATCCAAGCTTCTGTTGGTGTCACCCCAGGAAAAACAGCATTTCTGCAGGGCTTGGGTAAGGCAGCCACGGCCAGTGTCGGAGAGCCAAAATAAAAGCAATTCCCTCGGAGCTCATCTTCACGGCCTAAACACGAAGCAGCTCAAGAAACACCTAATGGGCAATGACACTTTGGCTTAATTTGGTTAATTTTTCAAAATCTTCTGGGTTGGAATGGGCGATAACAAGGGCTTAGGGAAGTGCATGAAAACCAACCTGGGGTTCAGGGACTGTAGGGGCCTTGCTGATTAAAATGCAGCCTTCTGCCTGCAAGGCTGGCCGAACAGAGCCATCCTCCAAGACAGCCCAAGAAGGGGAATTAGGAGGTGCAGCTCTATAAAAATCCATTTTAGCAAAGGCTGTCAACTTGCCATTTTAGAAGCTGAATAGTTTACGAGGGGAAAGAAAACAGGTATGGAAATTCTGGCCAAATTGGTACACAGCTGAGGAGCCTCCCTGAAGGAAAATCAGGTTTCTAGGAAGGGCAGCTCACAGGCTTTCTAAGGGGCAAGTAAGTACTTATGGAGAACGTGGGATGTTACAGGGAAGCTTAAACTTTTCATGGCAAAGGTGACACTCAGGAAGATACTGGAAAGACACTCAGCTAGACTTTTTTTTTTTTTTTTAAAGCTTAGTTTGTGTAAAAGCGTGACCTGTGTAAGCACTGCTTGCAGCTACCTCCTGTAATTCCTGGGCTTCTCAAGGTGGCAGCTGAAGCCTGTCCGTGAAGGCTGGCGACAGGCCACTGAAGAGCTGTCGCCTCCAGGACGCTTCAGGACCTGGATCTAGTGTGGACTGGCTGTGCTGATAAACACAGGAATAGGAGAGAAGCTGCCACCCTGGCACTTCACAGCTGAGGGACACAGAGCAGGAGTGACCTGCACAGAGACGCAGACTTCCTGCTGCTCAGACTGTAGGGATTAATGATGATTAATACAAATTTAAGAATGTCCTGTCTCTGTCTTTACTTTGGGGCAGAGATTATGGTGACCAATATTCTTTGTGCATCCGGGGTCAGATATGGTGACTGCAATAGCAGAAACATGATACTTGTTAATTTACTGTCAAGAGCAAAGTCGCAGAGATTTCCGATTTTCTTAAGATTCTTAGATTTTCAAACCACACAGCACAACTTGCAAAGTTCTGGATTACAATCTTTTAAAGAACTGTTTTTAAGGCCAAAGACTTTAAGGGGCTTTTGGATCCTTTCTGGATGCATGGTTACTTAGCCTTAATTATAATACTCCAAAACCCTGGCTGGCAGAGTCCTGGGGGTCTGGCTCTGCTGCCCTTAACATGCTTTAACACCCACTCCTGCTGATCCGATGGGTCAGGTTCAGTGCCTTTGCCTGGTTTGCTCTCCCCATCCAAACATCCAGATGGCTCTTCCAGCCCCACCGGACCCAGGCTGTCCTCTGCTAAACTCCTAAGCCACTTACCTGGCACCTCATCACATAGTGCCCAGAATGGTTACTTTTTCATACACATTGAAGTCCCAATATATTGAGGGCAGAGCAAAGCCTTCAAATCAAACCAAACACTTACGGAGCATCTACTATTTCAAGAGCACTGTCTTAGACATGGTATTTACCCACAAGAAGTGCACATTCCAGCAGGGACACATTTTCTTGATGTCCCAAGTAGCCTGGAAGGTTGGAACAGAGGAGAGGCACACAATAAATGTTGGCTGAATAAATGAATGAGCCAACTCCTGGAACAGCCCTCTCTTCCTCTCTGCCAATTCAAATGCTTAACACCCTTTTAAGCCTTACAGCTTCCACAAAGCATTTTAAACAGACTCGCATTTGCTAAGAGTTAATCTCGTTTGAATCCAAGCAGTACCTACTGCTTATGGGACAAGACCTAGAATTTTAATGATCCCCTTTTGGGAGGAGGATGGCTTCTGATGAAGTTTCTATTCAGAAGAATATGAGAAAAAAACTCATACTTCTTATAAGATGAAACCTCCTAAGGACCAATACAAGGCGCAGTTTTAACATCCAAATTATTTTATTTTTAAAATAAAATTTTAAATAGGATTTAATAAAGAATTTACCTTCTGCCATCCTACCAAACCCATTCTTTATTACCAGCCCCCCGAATTAAGAGTCACGCTACTCTCTCAAATTGCTGTCACTGCTAAAGTGATTCACCATTTAGAAACACAAGGGAAATACTTAGAGGAAATAAGTATTTCCAGGAGGAAATACTTAGAGCCATAAACCACGACCTGAATATCACAATGTTTATGTTTACTGGGTGTGGCCCCATCCTGTGTGACTCCTCACTGCATTTACTGGCTAGAGGAGGTATGGGGACAATTGGGAGTGTGCAGCTACCCCTTTGGGCTGGGATGCCCTACCTCCCTTGGGACTGAGTGCAAGTGTGGCCGTAATGCTCCAGCCCGTCTAAGGGTCCAGCTACCAAGCACAAAAGAGGGAGGTCTCCAAAGTCTTCTTTTTCCTGCTTTAGATATGCAGGGTTTTGAAGACAATCTAAATTTTCCAGAAGTGATTCTGAAATCGAAAACACAAAATCAGCTATTTTAGTTCCACAAATAGTCCAAACCACTCATCCACCTGTGAGGTATGACCAGGACGTGCAGGTAACAGAGATGGCAGCCAAGAGGCAGCAACCACACCAGTGCAACAGAGGAAGGAAACCAAGAAGGAATAGAAAGGAGGGTCTCAGGGTAGCTCCAAGATCGACAGAGACAGAGGCCCGTCTGTCCTGAGGGCGGCAGTCCGGTGGGAGTGCAGACCCAGGAGTGAGGTGGATCCACATGGTGGGTGGCCCTCCTCTGCCCGCTCAGCCTGACCAGCACCTGGCGGTATGTGCTGGGAGCTTCCCACCTCGGCTCTCCACCCCCCACCCCGACCTCAGCCAGCAGGACAACCTGAGTTGACTGGGGCTGGGCAGCGAGTGCATTCAGGCGGTAGGGACACTACCAACTACGGGATACCTTCTAACAGGTCTATCAGTCAACACATATTTTCTGATTACTTATGTTGGGCTCTATTGCTTTCCAATCATTTCTGAAGACACAAGTGATCAATGGAAGTTCCAATTAATTACAGTGGCATGTACACCAATAGAAGCCCAGTGGAAATTAATTTATAAATTCAAGCTCAGAACTTCCGGCCTCTTCTTGGCCATTAATTTCCACTAAGGAGTCAAACTGAACACTCCACACAAACATGAATACTTAAAACAAAAAAATCTTATGGTCCGGATGTCTTTCAACAGAGAGAAAGACAGAGGACAGAGGAGAGAGGAAAGGAGGGGAAGGGGGAGAAGGAGGGAGGGAGACAGAGAGAGAGAACATACTGATATGCAAACCATCAATCAAACCAGGACTGGCAGTTAAAGTTTTATCCTTAGAAACACTGGAATTATGCTCCGAGGGCTTCATGACTAAGTAATTCTCATCCTTTAATAAATGAATGTCATAGACTTTAGCAAAAAAAGAGGTTATTAAAAAACAGGAAAGTCTAGAATTACAGAGTAAGGTTCACATCTGTTATTGGGAACAGAAACAAAACAAAACACCTGCAACCAAGTGGGCAGTAGCTCTTCTGGGTGGTATGTTTCACCTCCAGGCTTGGTCTCGCTTCTCTGGGAGGAAAGCTCCTGGAGAAGAACAGCCCAGTTTCTCTGGGTTTTCACTGAACTTAGTTGGCAGATCTTAAAGATACAGTGACCATATTTTCTGAACCCCAAATTGTGTCACGTTAGCCAGTGACGGCGGGGGTGGGGGCGGTAAACCACCAGCTCTTGGGGAGGTGGGGTCCATGGCCAGACCACTGCCAGCATCCTGCCATTCGCTGTGTGGCAATCTTTCTGCTCCCAAGAAGTCCTAGGAGAACTGGAGCAGCTTTTTATTTCTCTGTGTGGCCACGGTGGCCTGGCAGTGGAGAGGGAAGATCAGATTTCCAGGCTCCCTCCCAACAGGAAGAGGCTCCACGCTGAGGAAGCAGAAACGGGGCAGGGCAAGGCTCCCCCCTCAGCACAGAGTGGATATGACAGCCTCCCTAAGGAAAGAAAGCAGAGGCCAGACAGCTAGGATTTCTCAGGCAATCCTTTAAAGATATTAATGGAACACCCTGGGTACCATATATGAACCTCCCCAATCCGTCTGTGGCAGAAGGTCCTTTTTATTAGTGAAAATATAGCCCCTGTCCTGGGTACCCCTAAACTGGCAGGCAGGACTTCTAGGGGACATCAAAGGTTTCACACAACAGGCAATTGCTATACCTTTTTAATGAAAAGAAACCTAATTGATTCTAGTTTATTGAGGAAAGTAATTGCTCTTTGTGCCAACAATATAAGACTGGCTTGGTGCTTTCCTTAATTCTGCATTAACCTCTGGAACCATTTTAAGTAACAATAAACATTAAGTAACTTTTTAAAAAGTTGACAAAGGACATTAGGTCATATCAGAGATAGTCCTTACAAGAGCTCTGTGGGGTAGGTTTTCGTTTTAGCCCCATTTTACAGACAAGCAAACTGAGACTCAGAGAAATGGAGTGGCTTGACTCAATGACACATAGCCATAAAAATGGCAGCCTTCTGCTACAGATTCATAGGTCCTCTGCTGTACCACAAAGACATTATTTAACTTGGGGTGGGCTGCAGGGGAGGCTTTTTAAATCCACGTCTCCCCTCGGAGCAGAGCCCCAGGGACAGTGATCTTGGAGTGGGTGGCTGGCTCACATTCAACTGTGATGATGAACCAGTTCTAGAAATCAAACATAAAAGCAAGTCTCCTGCAGGGCTTTTAACATGAACCAGCATCTGGATTTAGTCTGAACTCTGCCCTATCAGCATGGAGCCTATGTTTTTATCCCCCAAAGACAGGTGGAACAGACCACGTGATAACGGAACAGAACATCTGAAAAAGCAGGGTTGTCCCAGAAAACCAAGCATGCAAGGTTGCCACTGCCCCATGGGTCCTTTGCTCCACCCCTGCATGGAAAGCAGTCTCTTCCCCTGGGACAATGGTCACCGTCACCACCACCACCACCACCACCACCGCACCACATCCCCAGCCAGGCCACGCACACCTTGAGGGTGAGACCCTATTTTATCTTCCTCTATCCCCTGTGCCCAGCACACTGCAGGTACTCAATAAACAAATTTTGTTTAATAAATTCAGACTTTTCCTGAGCACTTCTACCAACGTGGGACCTACCATTTTGCCAGGCAGCTAGCTCATCCAAGAGTAGAACCCACTCTGTGGCTGAGAAAGGCTTGATGTATGACAAGGTCGTACAAAAAGCTCCAGTAAGAATCAAGAGGAAAAAGGGCAAAGAATCCCTAGTTCTTAAGAGGTTGCTGACCTCTTTCAGGATTTCTTTAGGGGGTTCCTTAGGACACTGGTCCTATGGTTTCCGGGAGAAGAAGGATTTGATTCGAGATGTCAGATAAACTTAGGAGACACTGCAATCCGATCCTAGAAGGTTCATAACATACATTAACTTCTAAGGCTCTGAGAAGTCCTGCAGGAAACAACCCTATTTAACTTTATTTAACATGGCATTCCTCAGACATTTGACCACAGAATCTATTTTCCACTTAATACCCATGAATATCCTGAGGATTGAGTATCCTGTGAAATACTTTGAGAAACACCGACCCACGCGACCTCTAAATATCTGAAGCGTCTGTCACTAGTTCACAATACAAAATTCTAATTCATTTTAGTTTTTAAAATTTTAAACTTCAAAATAATTTGGAGGATGGGGGAAAGCAGTATTTTCAAATTAAATGAACATACCAACAAAACCAGGGTGAAGTCTCTTGCAAGGTGGGGAATCTCCATCTTGGAATGAAAATCCAGCATTAAGACACGTGTCTCCAAGTTGGGAAGAGAAAGCAGTGAACAAACATCCTTCTACCTGCCCCAGGGCCATGGGGGACCTCTGACAGGCCAACCTCTCTGGCCATGGCACAGAGGCAGGTCCCAACAAGCCCCCTTCTCCCATCTCTATACAGAAAGGTATGCCTATGAGAAGCAGGCCCCTGGGGGAAGACTCTACTTACAGAGAACATTATTTATAAGATGAATATTGAGCATTATGAACACTCTGAAAAGAAGCATTTAATGGGAGCTTAAAGTGTACATGAAGTTCCAGTAGTAATTCTGGTGATTTTCATTCCACTTATTTATGTTCCACACAAGCTCTGTGGCCAAAAGAGACCTGCCAGAAAGCCATCTATAAATGCTACTGCATGAAGAGCAGCAGTCACTCAGGCTCTGTCCCCATGCTTAGCAGGCTGGCCAGTGGTGAGCAAAGGCGCATTAAAAACCCGACAGACCCAGGAAGAGCAGCCTTAGTGCTGGACGTCACTGCTTTCCAGGGAAAGGGGTGTATGTAAGGAGTGTACCAGCCTCTGCACAGAAAACGTCTTTTCAGGGCTCTTGTCAATTTTCTTTCACTGTTGTCAACACTAGGAACATCCAGGCAGCCATTCTCTCCATGAATGACAGTTCAGACTTTGGGTTTTTTAAAAAGTAAGAATAAAGATCCCTGCAGGTACAGAATTCTTGAGGCTAGCACACTATAACCAAAGACTAGACAACAGTTCACAAGTGCAAGTAACAGAGTACGTTCTCCACGCAGTACGTACCGCACGTTATATTCCCTAATGGAAATATCTATCAGTACATCAAGAAAAAACATCACATGAGTAGCCTATGATATTGTCTGTATTTGGTTAGAATCAGTCCTATCCCCCAACATGAATATTTAAAGACATAATGGAATCACAGCATTTAAACATCAGTCCAACAAGCATCAAAGATTTGTTCCTTCTGGGAAGTAGCCTAAATTTAAATTCTCAACGGCCTCCAACACCAGGACCTGCTGTTGCCACACTAGTATACCACTGTTCCTTTACAGTTCCATGTCATCACATGTCCCTTACGGTGGCAAGTTCACAGACAGAATGCTAGGTTTCAGGTTTAAAATTATACATACTATGCACCCTTAAAATTCTATGATTTTGCTAAAAAAATACAACAACTAGTGAATATAATAAAAAAGAAGCAGACTCACAGCTAGTGGTTACCAGTGGGGAGAAGGAAGAGGGGAAGGGCCAGATGGAGGTAGGGCATTGAGAGTTACAAACTATTAGGTATAAAATAAGCTACAAGGATATGTTGAAAAACACAGGGAATAAAGCCAGTATTTTATAATAACTATAAGTGGAGTATAACCTTTAAAAACTGTGAATCACTATATTGTATGGCAACTACAATTCAATTTAAAAAACTAAATAAATCTTATTGGTTAAACAAACAAAAAAACCCCAAAACAAACAAAAAAAACCAACTCTATGATTCTGTCCTCTTGTGACAGATGAGAAACCTACTATTCTAAGAGATTCATCAGTGACATGGCCAGTGGCACAGACAGGAAGAGAACTACCTCTCTCCTCTCCACCCGGGCTTTTCCTAGTTAGTATTTTCCAATCCTTATCGTAAAGTTGTTTAAAACGCAACTAAATATGGGGCTGCTCCCTAATGGGGTCTCCAAATGCCAAAAGATGAAGATGAACGAAAAAGCATGTGAACTTAGGCATCTTCTGACATCAAAGCTACAGTGAAACTGACGTTGCTTTCCTGCCAGAACAGACACATGTCAATCTCAGGAGGGCTTACTGGAGGCACAGCAGTGAAACCACCACACTTGCTCACAGCCATGCCTGCTGCCAATCTGTACACATGCACACCAAGCTTCCCCAGTGCCTGAGAGAAGCAAGTGCCCCTCATACCCCAGTAGCTGGCACTCACAAAGAGGTACAGTTATTCTTTCCTTTTCCAGATAGACCTGTAGGTCAAAGGATTTCACACGTGATCTAAAATGAATGACATGTGTGAAACACCCACCCCTCCAGAGAAGCATCTCACCACAGCTCTCCAGCAAGACTGTCTGTCAACTGGACAGAACTGCTCCGGCACCCACTCAGGGTCACATGACCTTCAGTTAGCAAGGCAGGAAGTGAGTCTAGAGAATACCACAACTACTGGCTTAAAAAAAAAAAAAAGTCAAACCAAGAAAGTCATTATAGAACAAGTCTTGGGAAGCTGAGGTGCTTAATTTGGGAGAAGTGAATTCTGAGACTGTGACCCAAGTCCTGTTTTGTGAATTCAGGAGAATCTTCAATAAAGCGATAGCCACAAGTTTACTGTAAAAGTAAGAATATACATTAGGCCACACATGCTCCTGGCTATATAGTGGAGCAATTTATTCCAAAGCAAAATGGAAATCCTAAAGCCAGAAACCAGACTCCCTCAAGGCCCTTCACAGTCTTCAGGATGTTTCTTTCTCTTGCTCTGGTCATACTGAGCTGGTTTACTTTCAGGAAAATTTGGTGACTTTTCATATTTTTTACTTAAGAAATATCTCCTCAAAAACACTTCACCCAAAATATTTTGAGAAAAAGGTGACTAAATTACCCTAAGATTCCAAAAGGGCATAATAATAAAATGTGTACTCTTAAAAGTAGTTACTTATTATAAAAATAATAATTCACTAAATATATTTTTTTAAACATAAGTATTTAAATCTCCCTTAAAAAATATATGTATTTTTTGTGGTACGTGGGCCTCTCACTGTTGTGCCCTCTCCCATTGCAGAGCACAGGCTCCAGACGCGCAGGCTCAGCGGCCATGGCTCGCGGGCCCAGCTGCTCCGCGGCATGTGGGATCTTCCTGGACCGGGGCACGAACCCGTGTCCCCTGCATCAGCAGGTGGACTCTCAACCACTGCGCCACCAGGGAAGCCCTCCCTTAAAATATTTTTATACCACCTTTTAGAATTACACACACACACAAGAAAAGTCTGCTATTGAATTAAAAGGAAAACCTACACTTGAAAAATAAGACAAAAATTGATGGTACATTTTCTTCTCAATGAACTAGAAAGTGGATTCCTTACAACCAAACCAAAATTAAAGACTACTTGTGTCTTCAGAAGCCACAATCATATTCCTCTTCTTAAAGGAAGACAAACTGTTCTTCTAAAAGCCAAATATCTAAATTTCTCAAGGCAAGTCTCCACCAGTCCGAGTTCTGGCAGTACGGAAGTGTGTCACCCTTCTTAGCTTCTGCTGCAGTCTTTTTACCGTCTCAAGGGCTATTAAATGACTCGAAACAGATGTCTGAGTGCCATTAGGGACCTGCTTCTGCCTGGGAAAGCGGAGAAGCTGAGCATCACAACACTCTCGACATTCCACTTTCGACAACTACCCATGAACGGGATGAGCTCATCACAGGAGACCCTTATAATTCCTTCACCAGGGCAGAGGGTTAAACAAGGCTCAGCTTTTTATGGCTTTGAATCCCATTTCTCTTTCACACCACTTAATAAAGAAGAGTGTAAGTAGCTTGCTGATATTAAAAAAAAAAAAAAAGGAACTGGGGCATAAAAAGAGCCCCTGAACATGGGAGGGTCTGGAGGTACAAATGTGTTATAGCAGAAGACCCCAGTGCTCATCTTACTACTTGAAGAGGAGAGTTCTGGGGCAAGCTTGTATGTTACCTACTGATTCTGGCTCCGGTTCAGAGCACTTCTCATTTTTACCATCTAGAGATAATTAGGAAGAACGATTATGGTTCAAGCCATTCCAGAAATAGGGATTCTGGGTCCAGCTGTGTGACCCTGGGCAGACCACTTAACCTCTCTGGGCTCCCTGCTTACTCATGTGTCAGTCAGTATGTGTACCTAATAACACCGCACATACTTCAGCCCACTGCAATTTTACAAAGCACGTTCACACACTTCAGTGCATTTGATTCTTGCAATAACCCTGTGGAGTAACAGGGGCTATTATCCTCATTTTATAAAACTGGAAATTGAGGTTCAGAGGCCAAGTGACACACTCCCAATAGCAACCAGAAAGCAGTAGAAGTGGAACTGAACCCTCAACTTCCGATTCCAGTCAAATGCTTCTCTTTTGTTGCCACATCATGTTGCATGATCTCTCTGGTTCCAACAGAATTAAAATGCCACAATTTAAAAAATCTCTGTCGCCATTCACAACTCTTGTCACCGTTTGGAATCTGACACCATTTATACGTTGGGAAAAAGAAGCACATGAGTAAGTGCTCTCTCACATTAAAAACTTCTGTTTTCTATTTAATTCTTTTTGCTCTTTTAAATGCTTAGATGCTGAGTGCGAATAAAGATTGCTTAGTACTAATGGTGAAGAATCTAACAGATCTTGCTTCTGGTGGAAATACTCCTGTATGAAAGAGCCCAGAAAGCATAGTCTACTGTCAAATTAGAAGCACCTAAAAATTGTTACTTTGCTGGATAAAAAAGATATAGAAACCATAGCATCGAAGATGGACAATGGCAGTGCTGGACCTGAGAGCCTAAGAAAGCCCTTTGGCTGCGTCCTTAACCTTGATGTTTGTGTGGCCTAAGGTCCCCTTCCTCCCATCCCTTCTATCCTCATCCATCCATCCAGTAGGGGGACCTGTGTCATAGGTCAGCGAGGGTGACTGGATACAAAGAAAAATGAAACCTCTGAATGTGTATTCTTTTTACTGGCAGTAAAACTCCTGAGCTGTCAGCAAACTGTGGGGAGGGGCACCTGACAGCCCCATTTGTTTTGCTGGTACAACTCAGAATGAACTGGTTGGGAGCCAGGTTACTGTGCACCACGTAAATGAAAGCCATTGTCCCCCACCGCCCCTGTTATTACTATGCCATAGCACTGGGCACTGACCTGCTCTGCCCACTTCCCCTTTCCTCAGTGAGCCTTCAGCCTGGCACCCAGCTCTGAGATGAGGCCTGCTTAGCACCAGTGAAGCTCCCCACATTCAAACCAACAACGTTCTGTGTGGAGATGAGTGAATCAAAGTTAAAATCCAACCCATCAGCATCCATGAGTTCGCTACGGATAATGGACTCCATGTCACATTCCAAGCTCCCATTGAACATGTCCAGGTCCAAGTCGCTGGGGAACTTCTCATGGCCCATGACGGGAGGGTGTGCACTAGCTGAGTACAAGGAGGAGCCTGAGAGAGAGTCCGAGAGGGTTTGCATAGACTGGCTGACAGGAGACTGCTGCTGGTGTTTGGCTGACCCGAGGCTGCTGGACTCGCTCAAGCCCATGTTGCTGACGGAACTTGACAAGGCACGGCTGCCACCGAGAGCGCCCTGGGTTTGGTGCTGGTGGTGGAGCAAGTTCTGATTGACCAAACTCCCCTGGTTAGGCTGGGCGGCAAAGGACATCATTGGATCACTGCGAAGCATCACGTTCCGGCGGGAGTTCTGGGCAGACACAGCGGTGCTGGCCTGAGACATCAAGGGGTCCGACTGGGTCATCATGACATCGCTGTGGCTGAGTGAGTCCGACGTGAGCAGGTCCTGGAGTGTCTGGTTGCCGTAGTGCGACATGGAAGAGAAGGTGGCTGGCTTGTTCTCTTGGATGGTCTGCATGGGAGACTGACGCAGGGAGTTCAGAGACGAGGGGCCAAACACCGTGCTGCTGAAGGAGCTGGTGGGGGAGCCCAGGCCGGAGCCCTTGGTGGTGTATGGGAAGCTGGAGCTGCGCTGCATGAGCCCCCCGGGGGGCGACGGCTGGGACGCAGGGAGCGCGATGTTGTCCAGCAGGTCGTCCATGAGGTTGTCGGCCAGCCCGTCGTTCAGATTCATGGTGCCCGCCATGTCGGTGAGCCGGGGCAGCTCCACGGTGCACGGCTTGCTGACGGAGGGGGACAGGCTGGCCGAGCTGCTGTAGAGCATGGGGGAGAGTGGCGCGTCATCATCCTGAACGTCGTCCAACTCCGTGCTAGCCAGGATAGGGGACAGGCGGCCACTGACTGTGCTGGCATTGGAATTGGTGCGTGAGCGGAAGTCGGTCCACGCGTCCAGCTCATCACTGCTGCGAGACGTGGGGCTGCCGGGCCACTTGGAGAGCTGGGAGGGACTGTCGTCTGCTGACTCGGTGGCGGTCTGCAGGGCTGCCTTCTTCTTGGCTGCACGGCCCCGGCTCTTGGTGTACTTGTTGCTGTTGTCCATGGAGACGGCCCGCCGCCGGGGCGCCTTCCCACTCTTCCCCCCGTCGGGGTTGATGATCCACCATGAGCTCTTGCCGGTCCCCTCATTCTGAACCCGCATGAACCGGCTGTGCAGCGACAGGTTGTGCCGGATAGAGTTCTGCAGAGAGAGAAGGGACAATGCAGATGAGCCAGAATGGTCCAAACTGAGCACTCAGAAGAAACAGTTACTAATCAGACTCATTTTTTAAAGCAACCTCAGAGGCTAAGGAAAAAAATAAAAAGGCTTTGCATGACCCTCCTTGGCTTGGTATTAAATGACAGTATTGAAAATGGCAAGCTCCATATTTAGAGGGTGGGAGATGGTTTCATATCCAGGAAATGCTGGGGATGTAGGAGCTCACTGGCATTGTTTTTCTTAAATTCCCAAGTTTTATTGTCCTTTCTGTAATTGTACTTCCTATACTGAAGTTCACACGTATCATGTATTACCACACCATTTCTCCCTGCACTTTGCAATAAACCTCCCTGGCTCTCTAAGGATAATTAATCACTTAGGGGGCTATTTTATTCTATTTTGGTCCCCTCCTCCTCTAGTACAGAGGCAGCATCTACCTTTTCTTAACCACTTCCATGAACCCAGAACTGGTGTGAATTGTTACCGATCCTTTCTACGACTCCATCTCCTCCCGCCACAACTTCACACCTGCCTCACAAGCATAAGAAAAAAATGGTAAAGTAGGATTTGCTGAGTCGACAGAAGGAGGCAAGTTTCCCATTCAAAAAAATTCCAAATAATTTATACAGACACTCCCTCCTCAAGGCAATGTGGTCTGAGCTCAATAACTTCCTTCCGAAGAGTACAGGATAGAAAGAGGAGGTGGGGGAGAGTAACTTTACAGTGAAGAGACCTGACATCTCAGCCAGGTGATCAACATCAACAGGGCAAAGTCAGGTTGATAACAGGCACTCGCTATAATATGATGAAAACAGCACCTTCCTCAGTGGTCTTCCTTCCAAAACCCATCACGCCAGTCTAATCATGAGAAAAACTGCAGACAAATCCCAGATAAGGAACATTTTTAAATGCCTGTCCAGTAGATCCACAGGGAGCCTAAGGAAGCATGATGACTACATATAATGTGGTATCCTGGATGGGATGCTGGAACAGAAAACGGATATTAGGCAAAAACTAAGGAAATCTGAATAAAGCACAGATCTTAGTTAATAATAATAACGTATCGACATTGGTTTATTAGTTGTGACAAATGTACCAAACTAAGATTGGATGTTAACAACAGGGGAGACTTGACGTGGATATCCAACATCAAGAACTCTCTGTACTAGGTTTGTAACTTTCCTGTAAATCTAAAACGATTCTATATTGAAAGGTTTATTTAAAAAAAGAAAAGAAAAAGGGCAAAATATCCTGGAAAACCTCACAACTGCACCCATCTTGCAAGAATCCTCCTGGCTTGGTAGACAAGCCCAGTTAACAGGGATGACCCAGATCCAGTCCTATCTCTGCCGCCGACCAACCATGTGACCTGAGCAAATCGTTTAATCTGTCTGCAACAACTTCAGTTCTTCTTCACTACAGCCCTAACATCCAGACCGTCCCTCCCTGATAGGGATGACGTAAGGATGATATATGATAATATACTTCAGGAGCCAGTCACGCTACCAAGTCAGGGTGCTCTTACTGCTATTATAAAGCACAGGGTCATCGCCTGGGGAGGGCTCATTCTCATCTGAAAATGCCTCATGTGCGGTAAAAGAGAGGAGTTGATGGTATTTGCCACACCTGGAATAGCACCTGCAGGCCAGATGAGTTTTTATTTGCAAGTTAAAAAGACAGAAGATATTGCCTGCTGCTGTCTATTAAATACAAACCATTCTAAAAGCTACCGTAGTTTAAAAAAAAATTGGCAATCACCAACTGTATTTATGTAGAAGATACAAATACATGTGTTCTACCAGAATGTTTTTAAAACATAGAAAGTGAGCAGGATTTCACCATACGTAAATAACCCAAAATACTCAGAGTGTTTCCCGTGTACATGTTCCCATGCAAGGATGCCCAGCAGCTCCGGCTGGGCATTGAGCATCAGCAACCATGGGTCATAATTCGGCATTTCTACAACAGCCGCAAAGACGCGTTTGAGAGAAGAAAACAGGCAACGTGCTGCGTATCTGGTGCGACAAATGTTGCCCATGAGACTATATCCTGCTTCCCTTTTACTCTTATGGTTTTTAAAAGAATAATGGCATCTCTATGAATGGTTCAGAAATCACATTTCTTTAAAAAGTAAAACACCTTCTCAATAAAGATATGAAGCATGCTCTTAAAACTCACTCTGCAGGGTTCAACAAGCAGGCAAGTGCAAGGTGGTTCTATTACTGAGTACTCAGACAACTAGATATATTAACTAAAAACTTAAACTCAAGCTTCTCATTGAAAAAACAGGGTGGTCCTGAAGCTCTGTGGGGGCAATGTAGACGCTAGCCCAATTACGCCTCCCCTGGCCAGCCCCCTTTGCTCTAGATTTTTGGAAAGGGTTCATACCAACACCCAGAATTAACAATGACCAATCGTAAGTACCCAGTTATCCACCCCCCCCCTTTAAAAAGCATTTGGAGATTTTTTTTAATGCATTTTTAGTCTCGCAATTCCAAACCAAGTAAGAAAGAAAATGAAACACTTTAGAGACCTCCAAAATGTTCTCTATGGATTTTCTAATGGTCATCTGTTTCTACGACTCTAAACCCCAACAATGTATGTGTGTAATTTTATAAAATTACAAGCTACCATTGGCTAGGAATCTGGAGAGAGAAATTAAGCTTCTGTAGGGGTTTGTGGTAAAGGGGCTGGAATACCCACACGGAGGACCAGAACCACAGCCTGTCAGGGCCCAGGTCCCTAATTGCAAGAGGGAAGAGTGAGAGCCTGCCTGACTACAGCACCATCAGTTACTGGGCCAGAGGTTTTAGATTCCTCGACTCTAATCCTCCTAGTAAACCGGCAAAGTTGGTGCCCTCATCATATATATGAAGGCTCAGACTGAGAGAAATTAAATAACTTACAGAAGGTCACACAGCTAGTGTCTATAAGAACCAAAACTGAAACTTGTTTTCCCAAGTCCACTCCAATGCTTCCTCTGCAACCTTTCCCAGGTCTGTCACCAAATTAGACAGAAGTCATCGTGCTATCTGTGCTGACATCTAAAAAAAGAAACTTTTAAGAAAGAAGAAGGATACAAAGGCACAATCCTATGACTATAATTTTGTTTGTGAAATAGTTAAGGGTAATAATTTGGTAGGTCTTTCCTAAAAATGTTTTTAAAAGAAAGTCTTTAGAAGAGCAAGCCTGAAAGTAAAGGCTCATCCTATAGCCCGCATTTGTGTTTCTTTACTAAGGTGGCCATCGTAGCATTCATCCTAAAGAGAGGACAGTGGTTACCATACAAACCAATATAAACTACCCTTAGATTCTGAAACAAAACCCAACTTATTAAATGGGTGATTAGCTTCAGTGTCCAATCTTCGCTCAGTTCTTGTTTTAGAGGTTGCTAGTGGCAGAATACATCTCCCTAAGGCATATTACCTACAACCCAACACTCGGGACAGGTTTTTCCAGTTCCATTACTAAGACGACGCAAACAAAAACCTGTGTCACCACCAACCTCACAGTCCCCAGCCTTCCGTTTATAAAATGCATAATCTGAAGGGCAGGGGGGGCATTGACAAAGGCCATCCAATGTGGCCCCCTGTCTATTTCTAGCTCAAATGCCCCTCACCCTAATATGGTCAGATACCAGAAATGTATTCTGCCTTTTTGCCTCATAGGTCATGATTCTAATTACCAGGTTCTCTAACTAAATTTTGGTGAAACAGGAGAAGGTGAATAAATGCCAGAGAAAATATCAGAACTACAACGTTTCCCCAGCACCTTCCCTGATAACGGAAGTTAATGGTGATATGATTTCTGTAAGATTTCAAACCGCCCCTCCCTCACCTCAATCCCAGGAATGAAGACATGGAATTTATAAAATGAGACAAGCCAATTATAAAATCTTCTTATGATCTGTAGTTTAAGTTCTCTAAAGACCTCTTCACTGGGGGCTCTAAATTAGTTTCCAAAGTACTGTGTGCATTTTAAACTATAAAACTACCATCAAAAATATTCTATGGTTTTCCACTAATTCATCTGTCATACCAAATCGTCTTAAGTTTGTAAGATGTAACATTAGTTTGGGGGTTGAGAGCTGACAGTAAAGGAGGAATGGTTTGATAGGACTAGAGTGATTTTTCTAATCACATCTAAATACACATTTTGAAATACATTGTGAGGCAGACCATTGTTAATTGGCTGGGTGTGCTTTCCTTAAGGCTAAGGTGATAAGGTAAATATAACCAACCAAGACTCCCATTGCTAGAGCTCAGGCCATTCCGTCATCACATTTGGTTACTAAAGGAGCCAATAAATTACTCTAACCCCAACCCAAAACCCTGTAAATAGTTCTGGTTATTTAAATCCACTACTAAGAAATCCAGAGATTGATGAATTACAGCAAACCAAACATCTCTAGGAAGAAACTTTTGTCAGAGACAAATATGCCAGTTTTTTTTCCAACTTGGGCCCAAAGATGTAGAAAACCCTGCAAGCAACTGTAACACAATGTCTCTGAAGAGAGAGCAGAGATAAAAATGAGACGAAGAAGATTTACACCGAAGCAAGGCCTGCACTGGGGCAGTAACCACTTTAGGTGTAATTAGTAACAGAGCTGTCAAACCTGTCCTGTGTGACTGCAGCTGCCATCAGTGGCCTAATCCTTCGAGCAGGGATGTGCAGGTACACGAAGGAGGCCGCCTGATAGAACTCACATTTCACAGTTGGGCTGACTGCGGCCGTGTGGGTCAGAGCCTGGAGATCCCTTTGCTTGGCTCTCCTTGAAGAAACCAGCATAAAAGATGACTGTCTTCATCAGAATCCGGTAATTCTTTTTCTTGCTATAATGAAGACAGTCTCCTAATGCAAGATACCTTTATCCCCAATGCTGAAGTGCACAGTCACTACAGTTATGCCAACTGGTTGTGAAGACAGATGGACCCCAAACAGGTGAGATTAGATTAAGTGTCAGGGGGAAGCTGCCTGAAATGAATAAGTATTCCACCAATATTTACAAAGTGGCTAATTCACACATGCAATTTAATGTGGCCAGTGGAGGGAGGCAGGCTTCAATGTCAGCCAGGTCGGAGCTGGAGTCGTGGCCCTGGCATGTGTCCTGTGACCCTGGGCAATTGACTTAACCTCAGTTGCCCCTTTCATAAAACGGGGATAAAACACCCTCTCTGTCTAACTCTAGGATCTTTGGGAAGATTAAATGAAAGTACGCATGCAAATTACTCATCGAGTGCCAAGCACAAAAGAGGCTCTCAACTGTCAGATCCCACGTACGGAAGCAGTGACATCACAAATGTTCACTTACTGTTTTCCGTGCATCATATACTTGAAGCCAGAAGGTGAGAGGGCGGGCTCCTTCCAGGAAGAGATTTCAAACTCTTAAAAGTATTTCAAAGGTGCTGTGCCACTCAAGAGTAGCTGGTAATTTCCCAACTATTGCTACCCTATGTCTGCTCCAGCCCCTTCCAACCCATGTTTACCTTGTAAAGACTGCCCACTAACCCAGACACCAGCTGCATGTGCTTCCCCTGGAACACAGAGAGGGTTTTGTCTGGAAGCAACATGTGGTATCAATTTATCTTTCTCAGCAACAGGCAACAAGGAATCCACTGACTTTAAAAATAAAAAGGGAGTTGCGTAATTTAACTCTTAAAGGCCTCTACCTTTCCCTCTCTCTCTCTCTTTTTGCTGTCTCAAAATGAATTATGGTTGTCAACTCCCAAGCCAGACCCATTGCTTCCCACCAAGCAGATTGCAGGCATTGCCCTGGTCCTCACGAGGGATTTCAGTGGGGACGATCTATAAGGCACTGCTTTTAAATCCAGGACTCATCTACCTTGCACACAGGACCAGCACTTCAAGTAGGTCTCCTTGCTTTGACTTGTTGGCACCGACAGTTCAAAATGAGGCTGCCAAAGGCCTGAATCCTAATATATGCAACTGCTGAACAGGAGATGATAAAGGTCACGTGAAAAGCCCAATGGAAACCGTGAGTCCTGGGGAGACCCAGGGGACTGTGTGCCACAGCAGAACAACACAGAGACAACGCTTCAGGAGGGGGCCTGGGAAGACGCCTCTGATTTATAATGACAGGCTCTTTCAAAGGCAGTTCTCTGGATGATGCCCTGATTGCTCTTAGGCATCAGTTTTCCGCCCTGGCTGCCTCTTCGAATCACCTGGGGAGACTTTAAGTACTCACTCATAGAGACTGGTGTGGGTAAGGCCTGGGGAGGTACATCGTTAAAGCTCCCCAGATTATTCTAATGTGCAATTAGAGCTGAGAATCACTGGAATGTCCCCCTTACATTTCTACCGGCTGAGACTCTAAGATAATGATTCCCAGTCTTCCCAGGTCTGGTGCACAGCAGATGTTCTTTAAGTCCAAGTTTCCACCATTCAGAAGATAAGGATGAGAATCGGGCTCACAGATTTAAGCTGTGTTTATATGTACAGAGTAAAATGGAGAGTTAGAGTAATTTATCAAATAACTAGGGTCCAGATATCTTTTTTCTTTTAAAAAAAAAAAAAAAACGGTAAGAGGAAGGGTCCTTGACCTTGCACTGCCTTGTAGATGGTCACCCATTCTGCTCTGTGCCACTTCTCTACCCAGCATGGATAGACACGGACAGAAAAGAGGGTAAGTGGACTTTCCAAAAGTAGGAACTGATGATATAGGCTGAAGAAGGAATGGGCTGGGACCATAATTGACCCCTGTAATTTTCAGAATCTTCCCCAAATTAGCATGAAACCTCACATAATCTCTTTTATAACAGACTGTCCTTCAAACAAAATGCCAAAAAGATAAGACTGCATAAAAATAACCACTGAAAAAGCCATACCCCAATCCTGAGGTACTTATTAGCTTCCATTGTTAAGAATACAGCAAAGTATTACTTAATGAACTTCCCTGAGAAGCAAAGTACACGTGCAGATCGCCTCAGTAACAATCACACAGTTTCTCCTTCCTCGACTGTACAAAACACTACATCACCGCACTCACTGCAAAGACCCTGGGTGGGGTAGGGGGAGGGAATACTGCAAAGGGCCAGGTAGTGCCACCATCCGAGGGAGAAGTGTGCAGGGCTGGTCCTTCTTACTAGACATTAGACATTTAGCTGGCTTATCCTCTTCCACTACACTTTATCTACTCCGGGACTAACTTGTTCGAAAGCAAGTATGCAAAGTATGATAGCATAAAACAGACTCGTGAGTTACTATTTCCGACTATATGGAATCCCAGCTTCCCTGTCTTCAGACAGAGAAGAAAACTTACACATTCACATACGGGATTGCATAATCAACCCTGATGTGTAAGACAAGGTCCAGGCTAGCTCCAGTCTTACTTTTGTCTAAAACGCTAAAAGTTCAAACCATTAAGGGACTTATTTAAAAATACGACGTTCTAAAATAAATAGTGTCGGGAATTTGCCTGAAGGATTAAATTTCCAGCTAGAAACAAGATTTCTGTTACATTTGCTGACAACTATCCTCTACCCGCAGAGGTCTCCTTGGAAAACTCACATTTGTTTCACGTTTGCATGCAGTAAGCAGCAGGTTCTGGCCCCTCCTTTGGAGGAATAAAATAATAATAACCTGGTGATCAACAAAATGAACCCATTTCCTACCCAAGCCAAGATACGTGAAGCTTTCTTAGGGGAGGAAGGGCCAGGCAGACAATTTGTTCTGTCCGCAATTGAAAAAGAAATCCTAGATGGGAAGAAAGTTCTCTTAAAGAGCTACCACACTATTACAGAGAGTTTTGTTGGGTTTTCCAGGGTGGGTTTTATTTTCATATTAACTTTAAAATTTTTTTCATTTAGTGATCTTTTCAAGCCCTTCCACAGCTGTTTCTGCTCTTGGAGGGCAAGAGGGAACATTCCATTCCTCCCAGCCAAACCTGCACTTCCGGCACACAGAGAACCCTGGCAGCCTTGCGCCCTCTGCCCACACCCACTCCTCGCAGCACCCTCCCCACCACCCGAACCCCCTGCTTCCAGACCCATGTCCTCCTCCCCACCACCCGAGGAAGCAGCAACTAAGGGCATGTGCAGTCAACAGAAAGACAGTCTCCAGAAAGCAGGTCAAAGCTGCAGCATTGGGCCACCCCTGCCCTCTTGCTCCAGGCTTGAATCCTGGTGTGACTGAATCCTTTCCCCTTCCCACAAGGAGCTCGGCAAACACACACCTTAAACTCCCCTTTAAGACCATGCAGGACTAGCCACACCAAATGGATGTGTCAAAGGGTTAAAAAACCTTGAAGTTTCAGCACCTTCCTGAGACTGACTCTGCAAAGTAGAGCAAAGTGGAACAGAAATAGTTTTATTATTAACATACTTTTCACTTAGATTAAAAAAAAAATAAAGCTGTAAGTTTTTCCAGTTTGAAACTGTATTGTGGGTGGAAATGGAGAGAATAAAAGGGCACTGGGAATACACATCCAGAATTCAGGAATATATTAGAGTCTAATCACTTTCATGGCATTATATAAGTGATCATCAGGGCAGGAAGTTCAGGAAAAATTTAATACTGTGGAAAATGGAGAGGGCTGTGAAACCCATCTAGTAACAAGCAGCCTTAACTTTACAGTGAAAGAAACGGAAGACCAAAGAGATACAAGGCATACCTAAATTCAATCAGCTAGGAGGTGACAGCCAAGTTGAGACAACTCAGATCTCCTGGCCTTGACATTTTATAGTAATACCATCCAGAAACACCATTAGTCCCAGTGTCTGGATTACCACGACAACTGAAGTGGTGAACTGCAGGGAGCACAGAGGATGGTAAGATCTACCATCCACTCACCCATCCATCCATCCATCCACCCATCCACCCATCCACCCATCCATCCATCCATCCATCCAACTTCAGTCTGCCTTGCTTTACAACTTGAGGAATAGAAGTCTGTCTCCTCTAACACATGCTGAACTCTTTACGACCAGACGCCATGTCTTATTATAGCTTTATCACCTAGCATGGGGCTGGCACAGAGTAGGTGCTCAAAAATATTTCTCTAATCAATGAATTAATGGGAACGGGGCAGCAGCCACAAAACAGGCCTGAATTATACTTTAAAATGAAATGTTATAAAACATGACGCCAGTGAATGATCCTCAACATGAAAAGATGGAAGTAAGCTTCCATTGTAAAATGTGAAAGAGCATCTAGGTTGTTCTAAAGTTGACAAGTCTCAGCCTCAGGTATTAACTTCAATATACAACTGAATTTCCAAAACCAAGATGATACAGTCTAGTAAGTAGGCTTAAGGTTCTCTGTAATAATATTATACAGATGGGCAGAAGGATAGTAAGTGGGCTACTCGGGGGAGCAAGGGCTCGACAGAATGGTCTCAGGTCTGTCCAGGGTGTAGAGGTGACTCTCCACCTGTCTCAGGATGTTATGGAGCCCCCATTACTTGGTAATGCAGCGGGCCCAGAGCGCTCAGAGGCATCCTTGAAACCACAGATAACACATCTGGTTCTAAGTCTCCTCCAAGCAGGCACAGGGGCAACAAGAGAAATCCAAAATAGAGTCTACTTCACCTGCAATCTGAAGGAACTTACTGTGTTTGGTGCCAACCAGAGCCAAAACTCTGTGCTTGACAAATCTAATCTCATTTTACTTTCATGGCACGCCTGTCAGGAGGAAACTGAGGGGCAAAACAGTAACTGTCTATAGGCGGTCGTGCCGGAAATCCAGCCCAAGGCTAACTCCTACAGCAAAGCTCTCACCACTGCACTGTGTGTCCCCCTCTAAAGTCACTGAAGTGCCCAAGGAGAGAGGCACCATTCACAAGTGACCAAGGAACATGAAGCTTTCAAGACTACCCAAACCAGCCACTGAATTAAGTGTTCCCAGCTCTAAGTTCCTGTACGTGGTCCCTAGGACTATGAAAGGCGGGTAGGGGGGAAAGGTGGAAAAAGCACTAGCTATGAAACAAGCCTTGTTGGAACCGGATCATTTTTAGAAATGAGCCTTTTCTTCTCAGACACTCCCCAAAAGGGACACTATGGACATGTCCTACCTTGACCTGGGATCACTATTCTAGGGAACGACCGAACAAGATCACTGCCCAAAACTTTTGAGTGTCCAGGCCTTCCTCAGAGGCACATCTGGTGGCCTCTGTGCTCAGGGACCATCACCCCATAACTGAGTCAAGCCAGTTTACCTGGTTGTCCCTGGCAGGCCTATTCTAGCCCCCAATAGCTGGCACCCTGCTACAGGTCCTGAAGCCAGAGACATCAGGCAAACGTCTGCTTTGCCCTGGACCTTGCTATTCCAAGGCTTAATGTGAAACAGGGACTCAGCTCTATACTATTTAAAACATGTAATTAGTTTATTATTGAGCCAGAAAAGATTAGCTTGCTTTCAAACTATGTGAATTTTAAAATACGATGCCTTTTGCCTGCCAACTGACAGCACAATCAGGTTACTTCTGTTTAGCCTCAATCAAAAACTCTGGTAGAAAACTGCTCTAAGGCTTCATATGCATGCTATTTTATTATTTGTCTTCTGGCATCAAATCCTACAGAAACAGAAATCATTGAAAATGCAAGCACATTAAAAGGGTGGATGTGGAAGTGCTGAGTGGGTGAGTTAAACAGCTTGAGAGTTTGACATCTGAAATCCAGGAAAACTGCCTTTCTGTTCTTAGTTTACAATCCCTCCCTTCACATGGAATTCACTGGCTTTAGCGTCACACATACAAACACTGACTGTTTCCAGCTCTTCAGATGTTATGGTTCAGAAAAAATGGTTCTTTTTTGTCTTGTTATTTCAAGAGCAACGAATCTCTTTTTGGTAGCTCTGAAATATATGCCAGTGTGTGGGCACAGTCACACAGTTACACATGGGCCCACACCCTGGAAAGACTGGTAGGGGTGGAGGCACATTTTTCAGCTAGGGCAGGAAAAAGTAGGGGCTAGTATTTACAAAACAGACATGTGTATATGCATCTGGAAGCAGGCTGCCTTCCAAGTGTCAGTGTTAATTATTCGAATAGTCATCAAAAATCAAGGTGTTACTGGTGAAATAGGCAGAAAAAGAAAATAAATGACACATAACAGAGTATTTCATGTTGGCTACTGCAAACACACCACTGACGGACTTTTTCTTTATGGGAATAAAGAGTACAACAGTCAATTCTGCAAAATGACTCCGGCCTGCAGTACCCTCTTTCCGCTCCACACCCCAGGGAAATTCAGTTAACAAGGAGTCTGAGGAACTGCTCCCTCTACCTGAAAACCTCACCTGCATGTGCAGCATTTCACTGTACTGGTTTTGCAAGATTTCTTCTTGTTTAAAAACCACATGATGCAAAAGTGACTGATGACCAATATAATGATGTTGCTAAATGCTGAGTGAATCAACCATTTATTCCAGGACACTCCTGGGTGCCAATTACATGCACAGATGAGCACCAGCCAGCTTGAAATTCCACATGAAACGATCAAAGAAAGGAGAGGACATTTCCACTCACCAAAGAGCCAGGAATTCATTCCATTTTTCTGAAGTAAACACTGATTGAGCCATTCGTATTTTAATGTATCATCTAGGATGCATTTTAATTTATAATCTAGGATGTTCTCAAATGTGCAAGTTAATATTAGCACTATTCCCCAAATTATGATGAAGTGGGTTCAATACGCATGGGATAAATCTCAGTGTTTCTAAAAACCACGACAAGAATGCAGTATTTTAATACTGCTATGTACCAGGCTATAATCTTCTTCACGTACACTGCTAGGTAAGCTTGAAAGCACTTAAGAAACTGGAAGCAACAGCATCAGTGGAGATATTAATCTATCACCCAAAGGGCAGAAGGGATAATATTCATTGGCAACGACAGTCACACAGGAGACTAAGAGTCTGTAAGACATGAGACTCTAAGTGTGTGGTGGAGAGTTGGGGGGTGAGCCCACGCCTCACCCAGCAGGTGTCAGAGTGCTCCAGGGCTCCTGGTTCCCCTACACTCACTGTCAGTGATTCCAAAGCCACTTCTGAGGATGCAGGACCCCTGGGCTCTACAACTGCCTCCCTGGTGGAGTCTGACTTGGCAGGTTTAGCCCTCAGATTCTCTCCCCCAACTTCCTGGGGCTCATCATCTGGACTTCCTGAAGTTTCTAACTCTTCCCCCTTAGGTTGTTCATTTGCTAATAAGAAATGTGTGTGAGCTCACAGCACAACCAGGTCCTAGGTCTTTCCCTAAGACTTGACAAATCGTCGTACGTACGGGGCCTGCTGAAACTAATCCCCTCACATCAAGACAAGGGAGGAAAAACACCCAAGGGCAGATGTTGCTGAGCCGTTTTTAGGTGCAAAGGTAGCTTCAAGTAACGCACTTCAGACTCTCTGTGGCATTACGTGGAATAATATCACCCAATATACCTGTTTCTCCAGGAACAAGTTCATTGGGTTCTTTCAAACAGCCATGACCTCAGCAGTCTTCCCAAGTGAAAGAGACAGCCAAGTCCTGATGTTAATTTGTGGATAGAACAGGAAATCACATTAAGCTTCTTATAAGGTTAACAAATTCAAGTTGGGAGACAATTCTACACCGGTCTCTGATGTATCTGCACATCTTGCAAGCAAAATACTGATGGCCTTTAGTGCTGGGTTATCTTTCAAGGATGTCTGCATTTGCATAGTAAACAGCCTTGAAAGACAGCAACAGCATCACCCTCCAGAGCAAAGGGGAGATATGCTGACTGCTCATTACAAGAGACTTAGGATCCCCAAACTCAGGGTTCCTCTCCCATTAACAGAACCCACTGCACGTGCAGGCATCAACATAGGCTCATCTGTGTCACTCATTCCCATGGGACACTCGGGAGCAAGGATGGACCTGATGGAAAATATGCTGCTCATGCTACTTGCTGGGTCACCAGTGAGTAATAAATTCCTTTGCCTCTGACCCAAGAATCTCATGGCTAGTAGGGTCAAATCTCAGATCCTTCCAGTTCTTGACAGTCTACTGCTTTAGTTTATGAACTGCTGACACTTCCTTAACTGCACCAGATAAAACTGGGCGATTCATCTCTAGCTAACCTTCTTCTCTACCCCTACATGAATAAGAAAGAACACAAGGCAATGGGATGGAGGAAAATGAGGTCACAAGTACGAGGCAGAGGCACATGGCTCCAGCATTTTGAATGTTCTGACCTGGCTCTGCTGAGGACCCACAGCCTTTATGAAAGCAAACCACTAATAAAGGGAGAGGGGCAGGGGGAACGGAGAAGCTCCTGATACAGTCACTCTGCAGTGTTTTGTCTGCATCCGTCACCATCTTTTTCAGTGGTTGCTCAGCGCTGCGGTTTGCTTGTAAGAGCAGAGCGGAGCGAGCCGCAGGTCTGGGTTTGTCGCTTCTGCCTTCCTCCTCTACCAAACACAAGAGCAAACCACATTTATGTCCTCCAGGGAACATTTGCTGAGTTTCTGCAGGGGCCCGATCTCCATCAGGGAGCCCTGGGCCATTCTCAGAGGGAAGAATTTCTCCCTCATCCCCTTGACTTGCCTAGGGGCTGCCCCAAATCTAATCCTGATGGAAATGCTTTCAAGGTCTTTCTCCTTGCCCCAGTGACTGTTGTTGCCACCTGTCACGTAGGCAGAAGCCCAGGGTTCCCTCCTCCTTCCATGCTAGCTCTCCCACATGCCCTTTCTTCATTCTTCAGACAGTATTTAGCAGCTTCAGACCTGTGGAAAGGAAGACGGACTAGGCAGTTCCCATGAACCAAGAGCAAGCACACGCACACACATGTTTATACACTCCAAGTTTTCAAAAGAGAGTTAGTTTTCTAGCTTATTAACTATGAACCAGGAGCCTCTACTATGAAATATAAAAACCTTACAAGATTTCATGCTCTACAGTTTTCAACTACTGATTTAAGCCAGACGTGTTCTGGGACATACGAAATTGGTATTTTCTTTTCCCTTCCCTTTCCTCTTGGATAACCTACTTCCACTCTTGGCAAAAGGAGGCATATATTTACTACAGTGTCCACATGCACCTACACGTCCAGTGCCGGGTGGATTGCTGCCACCCGGCCAAATAATGTGCCCTTTGAGAAATACTTATCAGTTAGAGTGCTATAAAGTGGGCCCACAGTTCTACTCTGCTCACACTGTGTAGTAGTTTGGCTACCAAACACAACAAGCTTTCTTTGCTTCTCTTTACATCAATCAGAAAATTATGTTAATTTGCTCTGACGCTATCTGTGGACCTACGTGGAAAGAATGCGACATCCAGGAGTAAATTAGAGTCAACTCACTCCACTTGGGCAGCAGGTTCCCACACAGACACTCCAGATACTAACATTATACCGGGCCCCCAACCTGGGCTCCGGCAAGGGCTACACAAATAAGGAACTATTAGCAACAACTTGCAAGTAATCAATTTTTAGTGCTTTTCAGTCTAGAGTAGCTGCCCAAAGAATATGGCAAAAACCACCATTTTAAAAACACCAATTTAAGCTACAGTAAGGTATTCTTACCATAGGAAATAGGTTTTATTTTGTCTCTCTAAATCCATACAGGAGGTCTAAAAATATAAAAAAAATAACGGTTTAAGATTTAGATACCACTTGGACATTTAAAAAGTCCTATAGCTTTTCTGTCCTTCCTCCTGACAGCTCTCTCTTATGTGGCACTATGTTTGGTGATAATTATTAAAATATTTCTTGGGGGGAAAAGGTGCATAAAAATATGAAGAAGTTACATAAGCTTTTAATAGAAGAAAAACTGGGAAGCGTTAAATAGCAAAAGAAAGCACAATTACGTCCCTTTTTCTATCCTGACACATGGAAGACTGTCAATACATCTTCTTGAAAGGACAAATGAACTCCCCCTTTATTTTCTCTTTTGAAGTAAACCATGCTGAGTAAGGTTAGCGTCTGTAAAACAATCCAGGAAGCCCAGCATTACAGAGGTAGAGGCTCTTTTCCCAGGTTCTCCATCTCCAAGGAAGTCTACCTTTAGCATTGAAAATCACAGTAAATAAAGTATCAGATTTAAATAAAGTTAAGACATCTGCCGTAAACTTCAGAAGCACTTAGAAATTCAAAACGTGGATATTATTCATTTTATTAGAAATCATACTTATGCTTCAAGTGAACTACACAATTCAAATATAGCAGGAGAGAACATTTTGTTTTTAATTAAGATTCATGGAATTTTTTTTTTTTTTTTTGTAACTGGGAAAATAAACCTTTGGACTGATTGGCGAAAGTATTAAGTGGCTACAAACTTAAAAAATCAGTATCTATTGATGTTAAAAATGTAAATAACCTTTGACTTAGTAGAACAGGCCACTCCATTCTCCTCTTCTTCCTTACCACAGAACACTGATTTTTAGCTAAGCACATGGCTGCCCAGAAAAAAAAGAGACAAAATACTCCAGCCTTCCTTGAAGTTGGATGTGGTCGTGTGACTTAGTTCTGGGTGACGATATGGAAGTGGGAGTTCCGTGGAACTTCCAGCAAGATTAAAAGCAGCTGACTCAGATGAGAGACCTTTTTGTTCTGCCTTTCTTCTTCCTGTTGGCCTACATCTAGATGGACCGACCATAGGGGGAACCTTGAGGATGAAAACCACCTGCTAAGGTGGGACAGGATATAAGAGGAGACTGATCGTCAGTCAGTTCTTAGAGTGACCATATCACCCCTAGACTTCTTTTACATGAAAATAGTTCACTATTAATTTTGGGTTTCCTGTTATACATAGGCAAACCTAATCCTAACTGATAGACCCAGAAACTCTATTTTTAAGAATTAATCTTACTGATACACCCTTCTACACACACACTCTCTCTCTCCCTCAACTTTTGCATATATTAGACTGATAACAAAAAATAGGTGATTACAAAATTACAATTATTAATAATGGTAATGAGAGGTCTCTAATCACATCAGGTAAACAATGCAACAGAAATACCTAGCAAGGAAGGCCATTCTGTGCCTGTCTCCCATCCACCTTGATGTACGTGTCATCAGGCACTTTGAAAGTGCTTTTCAATGAATGATTGTGTACATGCTGGACAATGTCATCCTTCAGTGGTACAAGGCTGGCAGAGGAAACAGTAAACCTCACGGCCTCTTCTGAAGTTTTAGAAGTTCTGATACGGAGGCCACTAAGGAGAGGAAGTCAGCACATTCGCAAGTGAGGAGGCTGTATTATGGTGAGGCTCTTAACACTGCTTGTTTTGGGTACACCTGTATTTCAAGAGAAAGAGCACTTTTGCAGTTTCGAGACATAAAAATGAATTGTGGGAATTATGGCTCAGAGAGACATATGGTCTTAGCTTCTAGGAATTACTTTCACAGTGATATATAAAGCTATATCTACCAATCGTGGGAATTATGCAGGGCCACACCTTAGCAATGATTTTTACAAACCTATCAGAAATAACATCAACAGCCAGTAAGCAAAGAATATCTACGACACGCCAAAATGTTCTAACTTGGACAAAGGCTTGCTCTCCTGACTTTGGAGCAACGTGAAATGAGTGGAAAGTAAGGCAGACATAGCGATATACCAATCTCCACTTAAGCCCAGAGCATTAAATCCAACAATAAAAATGCTATCTAATAAAAAACCAACAGTCTCACACCTGGACAGTGTGGGATAGCATCCAGTACGAGTATTAAAAAGAACAACCACAACTCTCTATTCCCACTGAACCAAATTGTGGTCAGTTATCCCTAAAATGAATTTTCAAAAATCAGGGAATGAGTAAATGAAGAAATCTGTCACAAAGCTATTCCAATATTCCGAATAATGAATGCTACACAAGAATAGAAACTTTACTGCATTAAGATACCACATGACTGTCTCAATTTTTCATGTCTAAAGGCTGGATATTAAAAATTGCATCTATGAAGGCCTAATAGGACAGCACTACAAATGTTTAATTATGCTGCCTAATTTCACCAATATGTGAGAAAAAACATGCTGGGGAAAGAGTCTTGAATATTCCCAGTTAGGTATGCACTATGGTTGGTAGTCTTTGACTGTTGGTGAAAAGGGAGCCATCCGCAGGAGAAGAAAAGATGGGTGATTTACTCAGAGGGAAGGAGCTTACTTCGTAACGGACATCTTACATACATTTCACTGATAAATACTACATAGTTACTCTCCAAGCCTGTGTGAGATGTAAAGGGTTATTTCAGAGTTTAAACTGTCCCTTTCAACATCTTTTAACCTCTTCGTGATATGCTATTGAGTTCATTCCTGGCACTTCATAAACAAACTCATGAAGTCTTGGCTCTGGAAGGGCGGTTTGTGGCATCAATATCCTACTAGAGGGCAATGCCATTGGGCCAGGACCACCAACTTCTCTGGTGTCTCTCTTGAAACTCCTAGCACAGGGCTGGGCACTCTTTGTCATTAAACTGCAACCACCGTGATTTTAAAAGGGAAGAAAACCCCTCCAAATCACAATAAATGTTTAATGGACTAACAGCTGTTTTGGAAAGTGATTTTAGTTTACTAACATTTTGTCCTTAGGTATGAATGTCCTACACCGTCCCAATTTCCTTTGGCTTAGGGATTTGCGCAAACCCCCCAGGACGTCCCATCCTGATGGCTTCCCCAGCACTAGCCACTGGTGCTGATGTTAGTCTTCTGATGGTTAACTTTGAGGATGCTATCACTTGAAGATGACCGTGGCTAGAGGTAAAAGGGAAATGGCACAATCCCATAAGACTCCCCCTGACACAGAGGGTGGATCTAGGATGGCAGGGAGTGGAAGGAATAACAACAAAGGGGCAGCCTCTCCCACCAGCCTCATCTGAATTGTCAGGGCTGGAGCAGTGGAGGAAGAAATAGAGGGGCCTCACATAACACACAGTCATTCAAACAGGTATTTACCGAGGTCCTTCCATGTACCAGGTGAACAAGACAGTCCCTGGTCTCATTCATGGATTTTACAATTTTGTGGGGTGAGGGGGAGACAAGGGATAGACAGTAATTAAAACAAATGCATACATAATTACAAACTGTGAAAAGTGCTCTGAAGGAAAGCAACAGGGTACCATGAGAGAAAATAATGGGGTGGGTTGGATGGACCTAAGATTTAGACTGAAGAGTCAAGAAAGACCTATGAACTGGAGGATGAGCAACCAAGCAGTGAAAGTCATCAGGGTGGACGCGTTTACCTAGAGAGAAAAAGGAAGAAAGAATCTGAGATGTTCTCCTTGAAGTCATGCAACATGAGGTCAGGTAGAGAATGAGGACCCAAATGAACAGGAGCCACCAGACAGGAGGGAGTGTGGTGGTCATGACTGTGAGAATCTTCCAGAAGGAGACAGCAGGCACTGCTGAAAGGTGCAGAAAGACGAGGAGATGAAGACTGTCCATGAGCGTTGGCAAGAAAGAGGTATCCCTGGTGGCCTTGGTAACAGCTGTACTGGGAGTGCTCGGGGAAGAAGCTAGGGAAGATGCCAGCAAGGGATAATAGATAATAAATCACAATCACAAGTCATAATCATAATTAAAGAGGTAACATTTACTGAGTGCTCATTATGTACTAAGCACTGTTCTAACAATGGCGGTCATATTATCCCCCATCTTGCAAATGAGAAGACTGAAGCCTGAGGAAATCTGCTCAAGACTGCATGCTGTGCATGGAGGGTCCAAGATCAGATCTCAAGGCGTCTGGCTCAAGTCCAAACACTATGCATCGAAGGGGTGAAAGGGAACAAGACCCAGGGCCTGTGGGAAGAGGCTGGCAATGCCCTGGCCCTTGAGTCTAATGCAGGCCTTTCCCAGCAGAGGACACGGCTGGGCAGGCTCTACTGGGTACAGTGGCCACAGGACCATCCTTCCACCTTGGGAAAATAATGACTATCTAAGGAAGGGTATATCCCAGAGTAAGCACTTTGCAATTTCCCACTTGCTTTTCCACTGTTCATCTGTGAGACCCCTGGCAAGTATTTCCACTTAGAGACGCCCTGAGGGGCAAACAGAGCTAGAGTCCATGCTGATGTCAGGCCTTACTGCCCCTGCTCCACACCATAACTCAGCACCTCAGCTCTGGACCACACGCTTTCCAGCAACGGGCCCCACCGCCACAGGCTGGGCAGGGGCAAAGCAAAGCAGAGCACACTGGATGTATCCTCTCTCCTACAGTTTAGCCAGAAGGGAAAGTTGAGCAACGAGGAGAAACTGCTAGACTGCTGTTGAGCGGCCCTTTCAATCCATAACCAGGAAAATAAACATACAGACGTAAGCAAAATAGAGCAGCCGTGGATTTCTTCTGAGGTCTGCTCATCTTGTTTTCAGGACCTGGCATTCCCACCGCCTTTACCTCCACCTAGCGCCATTTTTAGGTACTTGGGAGGGTGCGTGCTAGTTCTGAGGCGACCTAAATGGTCAAAAACAGTAATTTAAGTAAGTTAGGGTCCTTGGGTGGCCTCCCCAAGCCTTCCTGTCCCCTTGCCCCTTCCTGGTCCCTTCTGCCCTCAGACAGTTTAATGTAGACTAAGTCTGAAAACATCAAGCTGGCCCTGGATAAAGAAGGTACTTGTTGTTTACACAGTAAAATGACAAGAATGAAAGAAAAATGAAGTCATCCTCTGTGGAATAGCACTACACAAGAACCGAGGTGAAATAAAATTCCTCCTACAGTAAAGTTTTCGTAGAGATTACCGAAGGGTGGGGGGAAACTAGAGTCTAGAAGCCTGTTTAACATTGTATGAGTTAGTCTCTAGATCAGGAAGTGAAGAACATGTAGAAATTCTTTAGTTAGGAAGTTTAAATGCACTTATTGGATCATGTGAAACATGCATTATGTTCTGGAGTCTTACAAATGAGCTCCACCTGTATGCAAAGGACTAAAAACAGCCTGCAACAATAACGAAGACTGAAGTTGCATTAGCTGGAGATGAATGAGCCGTGGGACCAGTAACTGGACATCCTGCTACTCAGACAGGGATCAGATAATCCTACCTGTGACTCTTGCAGCAACTGTCTAAAACAAGGCAAGTTAAGAGTTAAAATTCTAGTCTCAGCGAAAGGACTAACGTAACTTAGACTGCAACTCCTGCCATATGCAAATTACTCTAATTTTCCAAGATCTTGGTTATTTGCTAGCCTTGAATTGGGTAAAAGCTGTTGAGCCTTTTTGTTTCGTCTTCAACTTTTCTCTGATTACCAAAGTCATATATGCTTATTCTAAAAAACTAAGAAGATTAGGAAAGTGTGAAGCAGAGAAAAAATCTCATAATCGGCCCTCCAGACACAACCTTTGTAGATTTTGCTATTATTTTCTATATTTGTTTATATGAATGTGAACATCCTGCACTCCTGATGTTTTCCCCAAATTGATGTTGTGTTTATAATAAGCAGGGCCTCTTGTCAATAAGCCCTCTTAAATGTATTTCTTAAAACTTCAATGACCTGTATTATTCATTATTGAGTTTGGGTACTGCTCTCAAGGTCTGAATTAAGGCTTTTTATTTCAAGTTTCATATACTCTGCCATTCTTCTCCCCAAATTCCATGCAGAATGCAGGACATAAGCATGCAGGATGCTCTTCCAGTTGGCCCGCTTGTATAGACAGGTCTTTTTTTTTTGGCTGCATTGGGTCTTCGTTGTTGCACGCAGGCTTTCTCTAGTTGGGGCAAGCGGGGGCTACTCTTCGTTGCGGTGCGTGGGCTTCTCATGGCGGTGGCTTCTCTTGTTGCGGAGCACGGGCTCTAGGCCCGCGGGCTCAGTAGTTGTGGCTCCCGGTCTCTAGAGCACAGGCTCAGTAGTTGTGGTGTGTGGGCTTAGTTGCTCAGCAGCATGTGGTATCTTCCCGGACCAGGGATCGAACCCGTGTCCCCTGCATTGGCAGGCGGATTCTTACCCACTGCATCACCAGGGAAGCCCTAGACAGGTCTTAATACAAGGAATGGCATCTGTATTCAAGGTATAATGAAAAGTTTACCCTTTACAAGCAAAGCACATGAGGGATTTTGGTTGTAGGGTACTACTTGTTCTGTCTTTTTGGGGACTGCTCTAGACCCACCGCACACAGCACACCTGAGCATGTCCTCCACCCCACATCCTCGTGTTTCCATGGCTGCTTCTGCACTCCCCAGTCCTCAGGTCCCATCCTGCTGCTATGGGGGCAACCAAGCCACTATACGGAGGAAAAGACCCAAAAATGGATTAGGGGGAATGACACCTTACGTCTGTATCAAGTAGTCATCACAACTCTGTCTACTTGGTAAGTTAAATGTTATTCCTATCCTATTAAATACAGGAGAAAAATGGCACAAAGAAGTTAAGATGGAATTTTAGAATGGGAAGGGACTTCAGAGATCAGCTAACCCAGTTGTGTCCAAACTGCTTAGTGGATTCGTAGAGGTTCTGGTTCTTTAGGGCCTTAGGTGGAAGAAGCAGACCAACCCACCAACACTCAATGTGGCGAATTTACCAAAATTGATTACTTTCTAAAACATTTTCAGAAGTGTTTTAACAGCATTAGTAAGACTGCTTGTTTTTTGCTATTAGATGAAATATTTCAAAATAAATCAATAGCTTAACTTCAAAGGCATCATAAGGAAACCAACATGAGCTAAAACAATCCTATCATACTGAAATACTGAGTTTTGTTTCTAATCAGTAACAACTGGGAGCTCAATACCTAGAGCAGTGCTCAGCACACAGTAGGGCCAAATAGATATTTGTTGGATGAACTTTTATGAATGAATGGGATCCATCAACTCTGCAGAAAAACCAAACACATAAGAGTAAAATCATTCAAGGCAGTAAGTAGGAAGGAAGTCTGGAAGGCATTCATGAGCTGTATGATTAATAACTAATTTCATATCTACTAATTGTACATATGAAATTGTGAAGGACCAAAAAACTCAAATTGATTAAATATCTTAAACAGGCTACACAGTGGATGCTAAGAAGTTCACACAGCTGAAAATGATAGAAAAAAATTAAACATCAGGATAAACGGAACTACATCCACATGAAATTCTGTCATTTTTTGTTACTGATGAAGCATATCTTTGTGAATTTATTTAATATGTGCTGAAGGTGCATAAAAGTACAGTGTGTTGCTGTTAAAGCACTTGGTGATCTAACATAAGAGGCCTACATGGGGAAGCACATGGCCAACCTGAGGGCTAAGGGGTATCTCCATTTCAGTTCAGCCTATATGTACTGCTGCCCAAATTACGGCACCTGAAAAATTCTCCTGCCAAAGATGACCATAATGTCTACTGTGGTGCAGCTAAGCTTTTCAGCTGTTGTGCACATGCTTTCAAACCCTCAACCTTTTTTATTAACACACAACCTCACCTCTACCTTCCTCCTCCAATGAAAGCAATCTGCTTGCTTCCTTCCACAAATCCCTCCAGGAGCACTGCCTCACTGCCCCCTCACACTCATCCTTCCTTCAAATTCCAGCTCAGAGCTCACTGCCCGCAGCAAGGCTGGCTCCACCCCATTCAGATCACTGCTGTGGGCCTGCAAGGACAGATACTCCATATTTAAAAGTGCAACTATCTTATACTCAGTGCTTTTCAGTTTTGAACTATGGTTTTGTTTGCTGCTGCCTCTTCGAGTAGATTGTAAACTCCGAGAGCCAAGAAGTGAGTTTTCTACTCTTCCTGTACCTCAGAGTGACCGACAATGGTTTGATGAATGCAGTGTGGTGTTCGAGCAATATTTAGAAAGTAAAATCTACAGTAAAATTCTGTGCTATAGGACGGAGACCACAATGTATTGATGATCCAAGTTTTGTCCTCTTAAAATTCATTGTACTTTTCGGGGAGAGTTAGTCCATACTTAATTTATTCAAATTAAATTTTTTAAAACGGTGCCTAGGTAATTGCAGTAGCTGGATTTCTGGGGGGACGGGATAGGGATAGGAGGGAGTGTTAATTATCCTGGGAGCAAACCCAAACCTGCGTGAAACAGGGTCCAGGTTCACTTGCTCCTTTCTGAAGGGCCCCTGTCATTGCTGTCACCGGGGGTCGCTGCACCCACGCTTAAGCAGGGTTTTCTGTCCCAGGGAATGCTTTCTGAGCACAGTAGAGTAAGAAACAAGGCAGCCTCACCTGGCTTTCTCACATTTCAGTCCAATGCACTTCTGACCAACAAGCTGAACTTTAGATTTTATTTACAACACCATGGAGATGAAAGCTTTTCCCAAAGTCAAAAAGCTAATGCATAAGTAGCGTAGCCACCAATGGAGGTCCTTCTTCCTTCCCCAGAGGGCTCCTGGTGAAGAGATTATGCCTTGCCTGCGAAAGCAAGCAGGGTCTGGGCCTCACCTGAGGTGGCTGTGAGAGGTGGTCTGACGGAGAGCGCCCTATCTTCAGGTCAGAGGAGCAAGCTGGTGCCTGGGCTCCAGGCCTCTCCAGCAAGAAAGGACAGATCCTGAGGTGACCTTTCCTGCTGGTCCATTAATGTGAAAGGTCTCCTGTCACAGCCCACATGTCAGAGGGAGTGCAGCTTCCTCACACCCATCTGAGACCATCTAGATAGTATGGACATAGCAGCAGGAAGGAATTCTGAAAATGAACACCCCAGACCAGTCAGCCAGGACAAGGTGCATGTTTCTGGCCTCTTTCCTACTGTCAATTTGGAATAACTTTAAACTGAGAGTAATCACCATCCACTTTCTCTAAAGAGCCCAGACCTCTCATCTAAAAACAGCAACGCACGTCACTGCGCTGGCTCCTCTTGTCCCTCGTCTTTAGCCACACACTCCTATTAGAAAACAAATCACAAGCTAAAACCCAAACGCCCAAACGTGGCGCTTGCTAAAGGGGTCTCTGGTCCTCCAGGTGTGGGCAGCAGGAGGAGGCTGAGAATCACGGCTCTCTTTCCCTTTTCCTTTTTTTTTTTTTTGCCGTACGCGGGCCTCTCACTGTTGTGGCCTCTCCCGTTGCGGAGCACAGGCTCCGGACGCGCAGGCTCAGCGGCCATGGCTCACGGGCCCAGCCGCTCTGCAGCATGTGGGATCTTCCCAGACCGGGGCACGAACCCGTGTCCCCTGCATCGGCAGGCGGACTCTCAACCACTGCGCCACCAGGGAAGCCCTCCCTTTTCCTTTTTTACATCACCTGTGTGGAATGTTCTGAGGTGCCAGAGCCATAAGGGACTTCCAGACACCACCTCACCCTAACGCCTCAACTCAGAGATGGGAACACCAGAGTGAAGAGAACTGAAGGGACACACAAGGCCACCCGCTGCTGGTTAGAGCTGGCCAGGGCCCACCCCCAGGGTTCCCGGCTCCGATGCCAGGGTTTGCTCTTCTCTCTACAGCAGGGGTTTTCAAACCTTATGCTCAGCAATAGAATCCTTTCCCTAAATGAAACCTTAGGCAAACATTGATTCACAGAGCAAGTCGAAGTGGCAACCCTCTGGATAAAGTGGGGCTAGAAGATCCGGAGGCCCTACCCACAGCCCCGACCTTCTCTCCGGGCCTGCAGCTCCTCTGAGGAGCCCTGGGGTCTCCTGGGACTGCATTTGAAAAAGACTGCTCTTACACTCCACTGTCCCACACACAGGAGAATCCCAGATGGACTGGTGGCAAATATAAGCACACAAATGACGAGACTCCTGAACATGCAGAAAACAGGAGAAGTAGGTTACTCATAGTCCGACCACGCTAACTTGTAACCATTGCTGACAGTTCGACGTATTTTATTTTCATTGTTTTCTTCTAAGTATATTTGTTTAACAAATTTGAAAACATAATTTTCTGTCCTGTTTTACTGACTTGGCATTGGACATATATTTGCTTAACAAATTAAATTTTTATGAACACACAAGAATTTCAGAATGTTTTTGATAAGTGCCTACCTTTGGAAATATGTCAGAAAACTTGGACATTATAATCATTCAACTGAAGTGAGGAAAAGATATTTTTTAACAGAGATAATATTAGCTAAGGAGCAGACGACCAAAAAGTTACTGAAGAGGAGGCGGAAAAGACCAGGACTAGAGGACAGGACACACCGTCGACTTTCACAGAAAAACTCAGCGGGAAAGAAAGAGCGGCGCTAGGAAAGTCTTGGTGGAAAGGCAGCTTTAGAGAACCGCACCTCCAGGAAAATGAACTATTTCCAACTTTATCGAGAGTCTGATATGTATAGTAAACCCATACAGGCTTAACTCATCTAATACCACTTTTATACATCCCTGAAAACACTCAGAGGTGAATTACAACACCATTCTGTTATGGCCCCCACTATTCTGGAAGAGAACCAACAGCTGGATTTAGACACTTTAAAATCCATAACAAGGTACAAGAGGAGCAGGACTCTAAGACAAAGCCCGCTGCCTCGTGCTGGGCGGCTTCTGGCTTTCTGACTGTGTTCTAGACGTTGCCACTGGACCCAGCAGCACCTCAGGAAGCTACTGATTCGCACGCTCACACGGACTCATCAAACTTAAATATACTTTTTCCCAAGTGGTGCTAAACTACTGGCCAAACAGTTACAGAAGACAAAAATAGGTAACACAAAATAACCTCTCAATTATATGTATGTTCTTTTAATACTGCGATTTATTTTATTTTTTGCCAGCTTTGAGGAAAACGTTATTAAAGGACAACAAAGTTGGAAACTAAAATAAAGGACAAAGGCAGTGTAGCAGAACACTGCCCAGCACTAAGGGACCCCTCACTCTGCAGAAGTCTACCCCATCCATTTCTGCTCATCAGATCTTCAGATCCATCCACAGGGCTGTTCGTTTGGAACAGCTGGGATTTAAACAGAGGCAGGTCGTTGGGTCTGACTGGGAGGAAGTTGCAGAGCTGCCCATGTCACCTGGGTCTCATAACCTCTCAAATTCTTCCAGGGAATGCAAATAAGGCTGCACAGGTACGGCACATAAAGTGAGTCCTCCCTGGGAACACAGATCTCATTGGTGGCTGCTAGTCTTTGCTTCCTGTGCTTTCTCGCCAGGAATACACACCAAAGGGAGGTCCCTTCACATCTATGTTCATCGTCACAAACTTCCAGAACACACACTAGAGACCTCCATCTCTATTTAGAGGAGGCTATTCCCCGAGACGGGTGGTGAAGGGCTGTTCTGCTCTTCTCGTCACCTCCTTCCTCAGACTCCAGGATACCAGCCCACGGGGCTCAAAGCAGGGTCTCTGAGATGCTTGGTCCCCTGACTATGCACCCCTTCCCCACCTCCATGCAGCCTCAACACAGCGTTTGCTCTATTAGCAGAAAGTTTAACCTGTAGGGCATGTTGGGTTTATCCTTTCCTCTCTTGAGCATAGGAAACAAGTGATCTCCTATTCATAGGTTTAGTGAACAAAAATACCACAGCAATTAACATCTTACATCTGCATTCCCCTCGAGACCAAGTTAACATTCTACGTGTGTACACTGCACACTCACTACCCCCAACATCTACAAATACATTAAGTCACACACAGAATGAGACCTGGGCACAGGGATCGCTCCCATCTCCGAGCCTTCCTTCCCAGAAGCAGGTGGGGAGGCATGGAGGTGCGGGTCACATTTTGGAAGTGGGCCATGAACCCAGGCCTCAGAACAATTGATCTTACTCTCCAAACTGAGGGCTTGCCTGCCAGGCCAAGGGAGTGACACAGCTTAATCCTGCCTTGTGTGGAAAGGCTGACAAGATTACCACTCAGACAACAAATCAGTAGTAGAACCAGCTTTCTTTTTTACTGAGAAGTCTTATCAAGGGAACTAGTTATTAAATTATACACAAAAGATATGCTTTTTAAAAAAATCTCCCTTTTCTTTGTTGCTTCTAAACACTCAAGTCATTGTAACTAACTCATCCCCCATGACTTGGCCCAAACTTTCTGATGAAGGCAACAAGTCAGCATGTTCCAGAAAACAGTGCCATAGCGGACCGCCTTTCACTCCGATCCCCTACCTCTGTCTCTCCTGACTCATGAGGGTTTCTCCCCTGTGCAGCCATATGAGGGGCCATGTCCGCCACAACGTGAAATGCTGTGTCAGGCTGTGTTTCTCTAACAGAAAGGAAAGCGCCGCTCAACCCCGTTGAAGCTTGGTTCCTGACATGTCTAAGAACACTTCTTGATACAGAATCATAGCATTATTATTCTTTTTATTGTGACATATTTTCAACAGGAAAAAAAAGCTACACAGAATATAACAAACACCCATGTGCCCACTGCTCAACTTTAACAAATCTTAATATTTTGCCATACTTGCTTCAAATAACTTTTTTTAAAAAATAAATAAAACATTACAGATACAGGTGAAACACCATGTATCCCCTGCTCATTTCACTTCTCTTCCACCTCCCTTGGAGCTAACCACTATCCTAAAGTTAGTATTTACTATTTTTTATAAAAGTTTAAATTTTTACTATATAAGTATATATGTAAAAATATTACATAATATTCTTTGCATATTTTAAAACTTCATATAAATGGTATCTGTCTGTATTGTTGTGCAACTTGCACTTTTTGCTCAATTTTTTAAAAAAACTCTTATGGAAAGTTTCAAACATATGCAAAAGTAGAAAGAATGTTATGATAAACCCCTGCCTACTCATCATCCAGCCTCATGAGCAATCTTATTATACTGTATACATATATCTATCCCCTACCCACTCAATCCCCCTTCTGCCACCCCCAATTACTCTGAAACAAATCCCATACATGCACAACTTTTAACGGTCTAGTTTCTATTGGAGCTGGCTTTTGTTCCAAAGAGAAGCCAAAGCAGAAGGGGAAAAAAATCCAAATACACAACCTGGTTTCAACCACTCTAGGAATTATAGTCAACCCTCCCTACCTGTGCATTCTGCATCTACAGATTCAACTAACCTTGAATCAAAAATATTTGGAGTAAAAAATTCCAGAAAGTTCCAAAAAGCAAAACTTGTATTTGCTGCACACCAGCATCTATTTATACAAGGTTTATATGGTATTTACAACTATTTATATAGCGTTTACATGGTATTAGGTATTATAAGTAATCCAGAGATGATTTAAAGTTTACAGGAGGATGTGCCACGGTTACATGCAAATAGCACGCCATTTTATATGAGGAACTTGAGCATCCACAGATTTTGGGAACTGTGGATTTTGGAAACTGCGGGGGTCCTGGAACCTATCCCCCATGGATTCCGAGGGACAACTGTATAGCTTAAATCATTAGCAAATGCATCTGACAGGGCAAAAAAGAATGCCCAGCAGTCAAAGCATAAGCTTCTCCCTTCCCATTGGCTGTGAGGTTGGGAGGAGGTCATCCCTGAACCTTTCCAGTGCTACTGCCTTCAACCCCAGCTCAGTCTTATCTCTGAATACTTGAACTGCTCAAGATAGTATCCTCTTGTCACCTAGAGAGAAACCCCATCCTCACCCTCCTTCTCATGCTCAATGTCTGAACTGCATCTCTAAATAAATTTACACATACACATGTAACAATAGCTGTTAGCGTTTACCAAGTGCTTTCTTTGTGCCAGGCATTTTTTTCATGCCTGAGGTTGCACTAAACCCATTTTACAGATGAGAAAACTGAGCAGAGGAGTTAAATAATCTCCCCATGGCCAAATAGCTAACAAGTGGAGCCATGTATTGAACCGAGGTGGAATGGCTCCAGGGCCCACATAACAACCCCCATGGCCTCCTTAGCAGAAGGACCAGTTTCCAGTGCAATATAAAGAAGCCACATGCTTGAACATTTGGAGGCAATCAAAACTCCACTAGCAAGTATGTGATAAAAATTGGAGTAACTGAGCCAGACTGAAGGCTATCTGTGGACTTCTCAGCTCCACGACACTCAACTTTTTAAGAGGTTGCAATCAAATTGACTTCCGTGAAAGAAAACTAAAAAACAGTACATAGGTAGATAAAAGCCATTCATGAGGCCAGCCTCCCCCTTCAACTCTACCCTCAACAGCCACTTATAACAGGGAACTGAAAAAAGAGTAGATCATGCTCTTAATGCCTGAAAACACGTGACCTTCTTCATCTTGAGAATGGGGCATCGCCATATCAAAGAGCTCACTGTAATGCAGGCACAAAAGGGGGCAGAATTATAATGATCTAAGTACTTGACCTTCATGCAGTAAATGCATCAAGTTTGGTCCCTAACAATTTTTGGTCATTCATAACAGAAATTGGTTTGTAAGGGAGAAATGCCATTTTTCTTTTAAGAACAAAATCCAGAATTTCACTCAGCAGCTTTTTAGGAACATAAAATTTGTTACAATATTGCTTCTGCTTTTATATATATATAATGCTGCGTTGTTTATAAACATACAATCTTTTTTAAAAAATCAGCAGATAAATCCTTCTATTTGCCAATGCAAAACACACACACACACACACACACACACACACACACACTCCTCCCTATCCACCCCCTAGTGTCCAAGCCAAAGTCCCTTATCCAAAATGGACTACGATTTTTCACTGTGGTCATATTGTTTACTTGAAATTTCTAAACAAGAGTACACACCACTGTCCCAATGTCTCATTTTATTTATTCAATGAACATTTATTGACCACTATGTTAAATGCTGAAATACAGCAGTGAACAAGATACTCCTTGAGAGCTTTTAATTTGAATATACAGAGAAATTTGCTCTTTTGCTTAAGTTCTTGACAAAGCTCAGTCGAGAGGACATCCAGTTGAAATTTTACTTTCTCATGGGAAAAATTTACAAGAGGTGGAGATTGGGTAGAGACAGGTAAAAAGATCATAATATGGTAACAGATACTTTCTCATAGGGTTTAAAAGGACAGTTCTATAAAGGCCACATAAACAGTTTCAAAGCTCTAGCTTCATTTTTTTTTTTTAAGGTTTTTTCAATTTTTTTTTGATGTGGACCATTTTTTAAAGTCTTTATTGAATTTGTTACAATATTGCTTCTGTTTTATGTTTTTGGTTTTTTGGTCACGAGGCATATGGGACAGCTCCCCGACCAGGGGTCAAACCCGCACCCCCTGCGTTGGAAGGTTAACTCTCAACCACTGGACCGCCAGGGACGTCCCCTCCAGCTTCATTCTTGATAAAGTGTAAGCCTCTCCATAATATCCCTCCAAAAAAAGAGAAAGAAGGAAAAGAAATATGAGGGTGTTCACTAGAAAGTTGCAAGTTTTTTATGCTGTACTGCTTCTGTGCTCTGAATTTACATGGGTCGGGCAGGACAAGGTGGAGAAACAGAGGCAGTTGACACCGGTGGATCTCCAGTTCAAACATGGCACCACGGGCTTCCCTGGTGGTGCAGTGGTTGAGAGTCCGCCTGCCGATGCAGGGGACACGGGTTCGTGCCCCGGTCCGGGAAGATCCCACATGCCGCGGAGCGGCTGGGCCCATGAGCCATGGCCGCTGAGCCTGCGCGTCCGGAGCCTGTGCTCCGCAACGGGAGAGGCCACAACAGTGAGAGGCCCGCGTACCGCAAAAAAAAAAAAAAACAACAAAAAAACATGGCACCAGCTTTCTCTTTTACTGTGAACTTCACTTGCCTTTTGTGTGTCTCACTGACCAGATACACAAAGTTATAGGGATGCCTGTCCCAGATGCACTAAAAGGCAGCTACAGCAAAGTTACAGTACCTTGAATAATGCAATACACAGAGGGTTAGGGAGAGATAAAAGTTACTTCAGAAAGACTTACAGGGAATAAAACTAGCAGTAGAAAAGAGTGTAGGTGCTATTGTATGGGAGAAAGTATTATGTTTCTGTATTAACTGTTTCAGAGTGCTAAAATTTCAAAGGCTTCTAAGGCTTCTCTTGATACAAGGTTTCACCGCCTAACTCTTGACTTCCTGGTCCCTGGCTACACTTTACTTATCCTGTGTCATGCTGCTGGTCAGGGTCTGCTTCCAAAAAAAAATGTGAGGCATCTCTGCAGTCCCCAGAGTGCCTAGTACTGTGTCTAAACCAAACTCAGGGCTCACTAATAAAAATTTATCTTTAATTAAATTAAGAAGGCTTTCCCTGCTGTGAAGCAACATGAAGGACACAGCACTACTAAGAAGGTTGAACCTGAATCCAGCCTCTAGAGCAAGAGCTAATTTCCAATTTCAGGAAATTCAGGCGATAGAGGAACAAGATAACGACACCACAAGAAAACTGATATATCCAAAATGTGGGACACTGTGCAGGACAACTGACCCAGTTTCTGCAACGAGTCAACGGCCTGAAAAAAGAAAGGGGGCGGGGAGGTGGAGGCTGTCTTGATTATGAGACATAACATCCAAATGCCATGTGCGGACCTTGTTTGAATTCTGAGTCTAACAAAATAACTGTAAAAAAAAGAAAGAAAAAGGAAAAAAACGTTTTTTTAACACACACAAAAAATATTTTTATAAACTGGGTGTTAGATGATACCAAAGAATACAATAAATATAACTGTGATAATGGCACCGTGGCTATGTAAGAATGTCTGTGTCTTTCCAAGAGGCACCCTGAAGTATGTAGACGTGAAATAACTGGCCTAGGAGCTGCTTTAAAATTCTCAAGAAAGGAAAAAAGAAAAAGGGTAGATTAAGCAAATGAGGCAAAATCTTGATAACTGCTGAATATATATTCCATATTTTTTAACATGTTTGAACTTTTTCATGAGTTTTTAAATTAAGGAGGCTCAAAAGCAGTAACTTAAAATTTTATGCGTAAATGAAGCAAATATTTCCAAACCTCTCTGACCGCATCTTCACGCCTATCAGGGAAGTAGCTTAAACTGGCATACTGTTCATAGATCCTCACCCCTAAGACTTCAGGGAAGGAGAAAGTGGGAGTACAGGTATGTGAAAGTCAGCTAGGCTAGATGTTTGCAGAAGAAAGGTGGAAATGACCACATGTGTAAGTCAGGTCCCTAAAAAGAGAAATACCCCATTTATCTGGAGACAGCCTAACAAGTAAAACCGATAGTTTCCATCCTTACTGGTCTGCATCATCATTCAGAATTTACAGACTCACCAACATATCCCCAGGTGCTCAGCAGATAACACACTCAAAGGAATGTGAGTAAATATAGCTACAGTCCAAACTACCTCAGTCTTCTGTCCTCTCAAAACCAGAAGACTTAGAAAATATTGATGTCCATGATGATAAACTAAGTTCCATAGATTTAGTTTAAGAAAGCTGTACAATTTAATATATTTTAGAAAGACTATGAAAATGTATAAAATAAATGGGCTTAGGCACTTATACATACTTTTAAAACACATACACACATACAAAAACCTCTATCCAATGAAAAGCAATAAAAGATCCTAAAGCTCATGATTCTTTTATGCATTCTAATCAATTAATTAACAAATGCAGTCTTTTTGTAATGCCTCCCTGAGAAGGGATATGAGGAATAGTTCCTTGATAGTAACAGGTGAGAAAGAAGGAAGAATAGCAGAGTTTGAGAAAGTCTAATAAAGCTTTTTCTTCTTTTTAAAGTGAAACAAGTCAGCAAGAGTTAGAGAGAAAAGTGGCAAGACCTATGCACAAATCGATCTAACTTAGGAGGTGGAAATGTAGAGCTAGCTGACCCAACAAGATAGGCCTGAGTCACAAGATCACAAGAAAATTAACATAAAAGGATAGGCAGATCTGCCTTCTTCTGTTTCCTCCCCACTCCAAAGCGCAGTGCAGGTGATACCATCAGGCACAGAGGCCCCACCACTTCCTAGTTCAACCAGGTTCTGAATGTCACCCTGGCCCCCACCAAAATGTTCAAATTCTCTTGAAACTCTCACAGCCGCAAAGGCATCCCTCAGGCTCCATCTCCCTCAAATCTAATGCATTCATCTCCCCCTGCCCTCCCCGCATTTATCTACCTCTACCCCTTTTGTCTCAACCTCATCTCTGGCCATCCTCTCGGGGTTGTTCAGTATTCCCTATTTTCACCATTTTGCCCTCTTTGTCCCTTTCCCTTCCAACCTGCTCTCCTCTCCTCCCCTCTTCTCTGTCCCTTCCTCTTCAGACCTTTCTCATGCTTTGTGTTACAACGGTTCCCACTCCTGTTTCCCACTTGAACTTTCTGTCCCTGCCACTTCCTCCTCTTCTCCATTCTATACCTAGAAGCCAGTTCTGAAGCCACTTGTCATCTGACTAAACCAGAGGAAACAATCTTCTCCTAGAAAGGGCCAACATGAGGTTTAAGCCAATATAATATTTAAAAATTAGTCACGTTAAAGATTGTTTTTAACATCTTCAAGGATGACCTGGATGTAGTAAGAAGGCCCCCAAAGCTTCAGGTGGGCTTTTCCAATTTTAGGGCCTGAAGTGGAGAATTTATATAACCAGGCAAATGTATCCAAATTAATATCCTGGTTTGCATTTCTAACCCATTTATCACGGGTTCACCATCAAGGCCACAGGGATTTATAGACGAAAAGATCTCTCTTCACTGGTTTATTATCTATTGATAAATTCCGTTCAAAGGTGCTTAAAGACAAGTGCTACTTTATTCACAAGGAAGCCTGAGAAAAGCACAGAAAGAGCAGTTACCTCACTTACTTAACGTCTCCTGCTAGAAAAAAAAATAGGTGTTTTTTTCTTTCTTTTTTTTTTGCGGTACGCGGGCCTCTCACTGTTGTGGCCTCTCCCGTTGCGGAGCACAGGCTCCGGACGCGCAGGCTCAGCGGCCATGGCTCACGGGCCCAGCCGCTCCGCGGCATGTGGGATCCTCCCGGACTGGAGCACGAACCCGTGTCCCCCGCATCGGCAGGCGGACTCTCAACCACTGCGCCACCAGGGAAGCCCAAAATAGGTGTTTTTTAAGATCACAGAATAATACCGCTGAAAGAGAGGTTTTACCATGAAGCAAATGTTCTACCTCCTCCTAATCCCTTCTGAAAAGATAGAATATTTGCTTGTAACATTATCGTCCTTTGACTTCGCAATGCCATCAAAGTACAATACGCTGGTAAGGCGGTAAAAGGAGAGAAAAAAATAAAAAACCTCCCTGTAAACTGATACCGCAAACCTCTACCAATGGGCAGTCCTCCCCTGCAAGCCCCCCACCCCGTCACCACTTTACCACATGACTCCACTGTGTCTCGGATCTTAAGACACCACAGTAAGATGGCGCCAGAAAATTACACAACCCTCATCCTCAGTCTTACTTAGCCTTTCCTACAGAACTGAACTGGGAGAAGGTCTTAGAGGGGCCCTTCACAATCTAGATAGAAGGTAACTCTGGTCCCTCGTCCTTGAAAATGCTGCTTGATTCTTCTGATCTATCTGCCCTCCTTGGCACCTCGGACTGCTGTTGGTGATTACTATTATTCACCACCAAGAGTAAAGAATTACTTTTTGCTAGGAACTGTGCTAAGCACTTAATATGCATAGCCTGAATGTGATCCTCAATTGGGATTTTAGCTATGAGAAATGGGGGCACAGAGAGGTTATAGAACTTGCTCAAGGTCTTACCAGCAAGTCAAGGAGTTCAGACTGGAACCCAGGTATGTCCTAAAGCCCAGAATCTAAACCATGACACAACCTTAGGCAAAAAGGATCCTCCAAGACCCCATCCCAACTGCAGAAGTTCAAAGCCCCCTAAAGATCAGAAGACTCATTGTGTGAAAACTTTTTCACCCACCCATGGGTCCTCCCACCTTCTGCCTCTGCCTGCCATGCCCAGTGTGGGAGGAAGGAGGCGTCTTCCCCACCCCAACCCAGAATAGAGGACTGTCCCACCTCTTCCTAATCACAGCTGGCGGAGAGTGTGGGTTTAAATGCTTTCAACGCCATGGCACCTACTTCGAACTTTGATGGAGCCTCCTTCCTCCTCCCTGTCCCACCTCATGTCCTGGATGAAGCAAATGGACCAGAGAAGAGTCATGTACCAAGTGACAAAACTCCATGGTGAAACGCCACACTTCCTCCCACCCAAGCCCTTTGAGTGACATTCCTTTCAAAGGACCACACAAATGTCCTCTCCCCCGCTAGGGCTTCTCTTGTGTAGGAGAAAAAGATTGAGGAAATGAGTTACTGTGGATTAGCCATTAGAAAGCTCCTGCTGAGCTCATGCTTTATCTTAGTTAATGCTTAAATATGCAAGTCAGAGACTTCAAGTTCATACAGGGCTTTTGGAGGAGGGGAGAAGAGTACACAGAGGTAATCTTGTTGTTTTTCTTAGCACGAAGACACATATTTTGTACTGAAAAGTAGATTCTGAAACTGAAAGCAAAAACAGAGAACTAAAATACATGGCATCTTCCCATATCTCTGTGGAGGAAGAACCAAACAAACTTGGACCAAGGGGCAAGTATCAAAGACTGATAATGGTTACTGGTGACTGAGCACTCGGTCTCTTCCAAGCTCTGTGCTAGATGCTTTATAGACAATTTTTCACTCAACCTTCATAACCCTGTGAAGTTCTTATTATAAAAAGGAAACTGAGGCTTAGGGACTCTACCGCCAACATAATTATACAGCACTTACTGTGTGCCAGGCACTTTAAATATGCATATACTGACTCCTTTAATCCTGCTGTAAAGATTAAAGGAGTAGGTGATACTATTAAGAGATGAGCAAACTTACTGAGGGAGTCACTTGACCAAGGTTACACAGCTGATAAATAAAAGGATTTAAACCTAGGCACTCATGGCTCCACCATCTGTGCTCTCGTTGCTGAACTATACTGCAAAACATACTACCTGGGTTTTTGTTTTACCTTTCTTTTTTCTTTTTTTGCTGTTATTTCTCCAATGAGACTGCAAACTCTTGGAGAACAGGGACCACTCTACACATCCCACTCAGCAATCAGTATTATGAACGGGTTAAGGCAGAGTCATCAGTAAATACAGTTGACCCTTGAACAACGTGCGGGGTGGGTGGTTTAATCCATGTATAATTTACAGTTGGCTCTCTGAATCCATGGTTCCTCCAAATTCTCGGATTCAACCAACCACAGACCACACAGTACTGCAATATTTACTGTCGGAAAATATCTGCATATAAGTGGACCCATGCAGTGCAAGCCCGCCTTGTTCAAGGGTCAACTGTAATCGACTCTGGTGCAACAGAGGGATGGATCTGACTGCCGAGAGTGCCTCACTCAGCTCCACTGCCTGGGTCCAGGCCTCTAGCTCCTCCCACCTCAGCAGTCCCCAAAGCCTCCTGACCTGCCTGGGCCCATTCTGGGGATAGGCGAAGGATGACTGGTACAGACTGCAACTGGCCTAACATAAAGGTCAGATTCCTTTACTCCCCGTTTCTAATCCACTGGGAAGCAATGCACAGCAACTGGACGTCTGCTCCATCCCGCTCCATCCCCCACCCAAGGTCCACAAGAGTTTGAAGCCCTCCCTCCCGCCAGGTCCAGGAGTGACCTCAGAAGCCACCATTAATCAGCAGGTCAGCATGCAAGAGGGCATCTACTGACCATTCCTGCCCTGTTGCATAAAGAACACACCCTTTGTCCTGACCTTTGGGCGGAGCTGTTCCCTTTCTTCCCACTTGTCTGTGGTTGTTACTCCTTGACAACTGTTTCTGGAGCACCCACCATACACTAGGCTGTCTGTAAGGGGCTGGAAATACAGGGTGAACTAGAGATGCAAAGTCTTTGCCCTCACGGAACTTATCCATCCTCTTCACCTAAAGAAACTCAAAGCTCGGGACTTCCCTGGTGGCGCAGTGGTTGAGAATCTGCCTGCCAGTGCAGGGGACACGGGTTCGAGCTCTGGTCTGGGAAGATCCCACAGGCCGCAGAGCAACGAAGCCCGTGAGCCACAACTACTGAGCCTGTACTCCGCAACGGGAGAGGCCACGACAGTGAGTGGCCCCCGCTCGCCGCAACTGGAGAAAGCCCTCGCACAGAAACGAAGACTCAACACAGCCAAAAATAAATAAATAAATTAATTAATTAATTAGGAAAAAAAAAAATCAATGGCCTGCCTGTGCATCTCTGATATATGTGCTCAGGTCATTAAGTAACCTAGGAACATGGATTAAAATAATGGGGCTTGTGCCTTAAGGTAGTGACAGATATTCCAGAAAACAGCGACCACTTGCTAGGAGGACAAGGTGCCACGGGTATCTGAGCTGGCAACGCGACCAATGAGTTCTGACACCCCAGGAAAGAAAGCTAGCATCCTCGGAGATCACCTCCTTGGAGTTAACAGTGATTTAAACTCTACCCAGGCCAACTGATATACCTTACCTATCTCATACCACAGGAAAATACAGGGATCACGCATAAGTGAAATTTTCATAAACTAACGTTTACTTCTCAATGCCAAAACATTAAAATGTTAGCCAATTTAAGAGAGTGTACTGGACATAAATTAACACTTTCTGGATGTCCAGGGTCATACTGAAGCGTGCACCTACACTAAACAGCCTCATACTATGTCCCCTCCTCAGAGCCTGCTTCAAGCGGCTTCCTCCCCCCACCGCCAACCTCCCCCGCACCAGCTGTCTACCTAGGAAGAACTGAAAGGAAAAGCAGATAACTAAGCTTATGCAACACACCGGCTGAATCTGGACACAGTTCTAAGTCAACCTGCTCTGATCTCCCTTACAAGGAGGCAAGAGGCAGGGAAAGAAGCCATCATGTACGAAGCGCCCGTGCAGGAGAGGCACCATCTCAGCGTTCCATAACCCCATTTAAACAGCCCAGCACATAGCAATACTATTCTACTTCAGAGAGAAGATGAATGAGTCCTGGCAAAGTGGGTAGCTCACCCCAGCTCTCACAGCTGGTAGGTGGCAGAGTGGGGCTGGGTCCCAGCTCTGACTCCAAGTCACATCACCCCTCTATTACACCAAAGGTGAGTCACCGGGGAGTGATGATCTCGCCAGAAGATCCTGACGAAGGCTGTAGAGCTTCGAAGTCTTCTCACCACAACCTCCCAGAGTAAGGATTTCTTTAGTTTTAGAGAAAGAATTCCTTTTATCGTTGTATCTTTTAGAAGTTAAAAGTCATTGGCTAGTACCAATGATTAATACAGTGAAGACAAGTATCTCAGACCAGACACAAGAAGGCACCTTTAACTGGGGTGCTGTGAACAACCTAGGATCTTCACTGTAGTTTTCATCAATAAACCTAAAGGAAGAAACTAATTGCTATGACTATACAAAAGGGGAGACCACTCACCTAACAACCTAACAAAATTATTACTTCAATCATTATTTTAAGATTGAGCAAACTCACCAAGAAGCATGAAAATATTTAGAAATTAAATTTTTCGCAGGAAACTAAACAAGAATTAAGAAAAGCATAACTGCACATACATGCCAGTTCATTATAGATAGTTTTATCAATACTCTTGCTTAAATTGTAACAAATACCAGATAAAATATTTAATCCTCTACACACGGCATGTGTTCAGTTAATACTCTTTAGTCGGGGTCTTATAAAAATGTTAAGTAACTGCAAAAAATATGATAAACATGAGAAACACCGGCACCCAATTCCACTCAGTTGAGGACGCACTTGTGATTTCTTTGATCCTCACTTTTACACAAAGAAAAAAAGTTTTTTAAGAAATCAAAGCACATCTAAAGCTTTACCAAAATGCAACACCAGCTTTAACTTTTTACATTTTGATTATTTCCTGCCAAAATAAAGTGGCAATGTAAATTCTTCTTTCCAAGTCCACATACAGTATTTACCCTGCAACTACGAATCTTTCCTAAAAAGTGCACTCATCCTAGACCCATAGCTTCATTCTTGCCACTATTTATTAAGCAAGCAACCTACTGGTCTGATAAACTTGATAATTTCCCCCTTCACATCTTGAAATATAATTATAAAACCTAACCCTTTTACTTGAACTTCCTTGGATTTGTGCCCAAAGAGCTGTAAATCCTTCTAGAGTAAACCAAGAGATTTTTTTTTACCATTAGTCTACCCTAAAAAAATGTCTCTTCAAAACAAGGAAAGGAGGTACACACCCTAAATTCCATCATCCATGGGCTTCCAAGCTCAGACACAAGTGCCTGGGAAGCACGGGTACGATATGATCTGGATCTTGCTCTCCAAGCAAGTGAGAGAACTTTTTCCCCAGAACATTCCCAAAATACCAAACAGGTTCTCACTGGAAGAAGGAAATTTCCCTGCTCTAACACTAACTAGCCTCTGATGTCTTTGTCATTTGTATGCAATCCGGATGTCAAAACCTTGGTGGCATGATGGCTCCTACCTACCCATTAACTTGGTACCTATCTTCACTGAGGAATACAGATTTCTCCATTACTTCAAAATTCATTTCACAAACGAACCAATGCAACTTGCAGGTCGTTCTCTCTCTCTCTCTCTCTTTTTTTTTTTTTTTGGTGAAAGGGGGAAACTCTTGTATCAACTGATCGCCAAAGAGGAAACATTAAGAATAGTCAATATCATGAAAGGAGGAAGACTTTTCTTGTTTAGACCAGTATAGGAACCCACAGCCTAAGATCTGAATTTTATTAGCCAATATTCTTTACTCCTTAATGAATCAGCACGACCTCGTATAAATACCTGATTTGTTACAACTGTGTTTTCTACAAAGGGCAGAAGATAGACAGGGGTATATTCCTTTGCCTTCCTGGAAAAAGGTTTTGTGATTTCTTATTGTTAATGACATCAAAAAAGCAAATACCCAGGAGCAAGAAGTCTAACGAGGCCTACCCAGGGTGAAAACAGGCTTTTCCACAACTGAAGGGCCGGGCCCGGCGGCCACAATGGGGCTGAGCCAGTGTCTGTCAGTTCGGTGCCTGAGACAGGGCTGAGTTGTCCTTAGGGAGGGACCTGGAGGTAGCAAGCGTCTCCACCCAAAGCGAGGAGGAGAGACATTAAGGAAAGCTTTGCATGTGCAGGTGGGTTCACGAAAACCTACTTACCACAAGTATCTTCTACTCACCCACAGAATGTCCTACAACTCCTATCCACACTCACCAATGACCCAGAAACCACGACAAGAAACAGCTTATAAGCTCGTCAGGAAGACTCCAGAGACATCTAGGGCTCAGGATGTCTGCCCTGACCCCTCCTGAGGGCTAGCCCAGAAGCACACAGAATCCTCCCCAGACTGGACAGTGGAAAGCATCCGCAGATTCTGGTAGGCTTCTGAGGCATGCTTCGGTCCTATGATGGGCCCACAATGAGAAAGGGAACCATGCCACAGAGCAGAGATGGGCACGTGGCACTTGCCCGTCTCAGACTCCTTCTGTGGCCTCTCAGACCTGGGAAGCGGCCAATGCTCCTGCTGCCCTCCACTGCCGCTCTGGAAGGGGAAACACTTCCAGTTTAAGGCCCGCATGATTCTAGGACTCCAGAGAAGCACGTTTCTGAAAGAATGCCTGAATGGGAGACATAGCACACGGGAGGCCCCAGCTCTCCCATAGACATCTGCAAAGTGAGTCACTTCATCTACGTCTGCTGCTGACACCCCTGCTCTGAGTAAACGAGTAAGGCAAATGGACCCACACAGCATCCGTGGAAACTGGATGTGTGATCACCACAGCAACGGGGAAGGAGTGGTCCAGGAAGAATGCCTGCTGCTGCTTCCACACATGCTGGTTCCTTCCCCAGAGGGGCAGAAAGGCTCCCCTCAATGCCTGTGTAGTTATGGGGAGAAGGGGGAACAGGGGAGATACCAGGAAAGGGAAGGAGAGAGAGATATTGAAAAACAAAAAACACCCAAAAAAAAATATATTAGTGGGGAAAATAATCTCAACTCAACCATATTCTCCTAACTCTCCAAGGGGCAGGGACTCTTTCCTCTGATTTGATGCCAAGCAGAAATTACACTGGACAAGATCCATCTTCCTTCTTCTTTCCTCTGCCTTCTCCTGGCTGATTCAAGTGGACTCTCAGGAACAGAGCAAACCTCAAGACAGAAAGTTTCCACTCTCCCCAGCTCTCCTGCCCTCCAAGAGGAAATTAAGGAGAGCTGCCCCAACCACTCCTCAAAGCTTCAGATGCCTCTGCTTCCTTCTTCCCAACTCTGCAGACAGAACTTGCGATTTACTCCTCAGTGGCATCAGGCCCACGACCATCCCTAATGTCATATAAACCTGACTGCATGAGCCTGAAGCCAAATTCAGGAGAAGTCTTCCTCGCACGCCCTGCCATTAGGCATCGCCTGGCTGGCAAGCACTGAGTGGCCTGACCGTGGGGAGCTAAAGCCCTCTCGCCTCCAATTTTCTCCCCCACGAGTTGTGAAAGAGCCTGGACCCCTGTCAGGTGTAAAGCAAGGTTTCTCAGCCTTGGCACTACTGACATTTTTTTTTTTTTTTTTTTTTTGCGGTACGCTGGCCTCTCACTGCTGTGGCCTCTCCCGCTGCGGAGCACAGGCTCCGGACGCGCAGGCTCAGCGGCCATGGCTCACAGGCCCAGCCGCTCCGCGGCATGTGGGATCTTCCTGCACCGGGGCACGACCCGTGTCCCCTGCATCGGCAGGCGGACTCTCAACCACTGTGCCACCAGGGAAGCCCTCTACTGACATTTTGAGCTAGAGGATTCTCTATTGTGAGGGTGTGGTCCTGTGCACTGGAGTATGTTTAGCGGCCCCCCCTGGCCTCTACCCACAGACTCCAGGAGCAGTCCCTCAGTTGTGACAATCAAAGGTGTCTAAATGTCCCCTGGGGGTAAACCTCTTCCCCTGACAAACACACACAGGTCCCCTGCTCATGCTGAGAACTACTGGCTTAAGATATCACTTCTGCGTATTCTCTTTGTAAATTCCTGTTTTCTTAGGGGGAGAAGTAAGACATGAACTGCTACAAGTGACTAAGACCAGTGTGAATTAATCTTTGTTGAGAGGAGTACAGCCTGACAAAGACATAATTACACTGAGGGCTCGGCCTTTGTGGCAGGGCTGAGGCGGGGAGGTGGGAATGGAGATGCCATCAGTAGGAAACACGGTATAAAAAGAAACAGCTGACTCCCCATTAGCAGCAGGGACTTGAAGCTGCTTTCCATTCATTCATTCATTTATTTATTGTAAGTAATCCCAGGTTGCCTTTCTCAGTTTTTTGTTATGTGAGTTTATCAACTTTTAATTGGGCTTTCTGATATTTTTTATTTAAAAAAAATTTTTTAACATCTTCATTGAAGTATAATTGCTTTACAATGGTGTGTTAGTTTCTGCTTTATAACAAAGTGAATCAGCTATACATATACATATATCTCCATATCTCTTCCCTCTCGTGTCTCCCTCCCTCCCACTCTCCCTATCCCCCTATTTATAAGGGAACAGAATGGAATCCACCTCTCTGTCTTACCCAAGGAATACAGGCTTGGCTCTGTAAGAAGCTCCAGGACTACAGAAAGTCTGAACCTCACCAAACACCCATGACCAAAGGGTGAAACTGGACCTGGCCACTGAAACGAAGCCAACAACTCCAACACTCTGCCTGAGGACTGTCTCTAGGAGCCCTGGACAAGCGTCCTGGTGCCCACAGAGAAAACTGGAACAGGTGAGACGGAAGCCTACGATGTGGAATGACTCTGATGGTGGACTCACAGGGATGCAAAATCACACTGAATAAGCAACAAGCAACTTATTCTAGGAGTTCTACATGATATCCAAAAGGATAAAACATGGTTCCTGCCCTCAAGTTGCTGACAATCAAGTTGAGAAAAGAAAAGGGTAATTACACATTCATCGTCATCACCATCTAACAGCAACAGCTAAAGTTTATTGGAAGCTTATAATCCCAAGCTCTGTGCAAGTCACTTTGTCCATTATCTCTTTCAATCCTTACAACATCACTATAATATAGGGAGTATTACCATCTCCCTTCTATAGCTGAAAACTTGAGGTTCAAAGTGACTACCTGCCCAA
>NW_021703771.1:38606602-38613120 GCF_005190385.1 Monodon monoceros | reverse complement strand
CCCTTCTATAGCTGAAAACTTGAGGTTCAAAGTGACTACCTGCCCAAAGTCACAGAGCTGATATGTGATGGAGCTGAGTCTCAAATATGGATCCCTTTAATTCCAGACTCCTATGTAACCAATGTACAATGAATGCTGTGCTAAAGGCCACAACACCGCAGGAGTGCAAAAGGGCCAGAGCGCTGAGGACTGGCAGACTGCCAGGATTCTCAAGGAAAGCCAAGAACTGGGGTTGGCAAAGGAGAAGAAAAAGTGCTTCCAAAACAAAAAGGTCTTTAAAAATTAGCTCCCTGTCTCACAGCAGCCTGATCAGCTATTGGAAACGTTACTGCCCACAAGGGAAATCATAGTCTTTCCTTCAAAGGATTTAGAGGCTGGAATGAGGGGCTTCTGCAGGCAGGGGCCAATAAATGCTGGGTTTTCTTCCAGGGATAAATGGAAGAAATCAAAATTTTTCTGATGGGCTCAAAGCTTTAACTTTCTTCTCACAACCACACCATTGCTCTAGGTCAGTGGATCCTCATCCTGTGGAGTTATGGACTCTTCAGAGAGTCTGGTGAAGGCTATACCGCCACTTCCCAGAAAAATGTCCATGTGCACAGTCTTCTGCATACCATTTAAGAACACTTAAAAGGCTTTATACTTTACAAGGGCAGGAGGATATGAATCCCTAATTTGGCCCTAGGTTTGGATTTCACTTTTTTCAGGCATTTTCTTCCTAATGATCCATCTAGTCCTTCCAAAGCGGGTCTGTACTGGACTAAATTTGGCCAATGAGGTGAGAGATTCATTCTAGTGATTTTTTTTCCCTGTAGTAGCTGAGGTATATCATGCACTACACATATATGTAATTCTTTCTTCTGGGTGTTGCCTTGCAAATTGTATTTTGAATGTGACTCCTGACATGGCCTTAAAAATGACCAAGGAAGGGCCCCGATTTGGTTTTGATGGCATCTGATGTCTCTGGGACTCACACAAGCAGTTAGTGAGTAAGGCAGCCGCTTGCTTACATGAACAGAAGCTCCACTCCGTCACCCTGATAACTACATCCTGGATGAACTGCTGCTCCTCATGGGTAACTTCCTAGCTATTCAGACAGAGCAAGGACATACAAGCTTGGCTTCCAAAATGCTTAATGGCGATTACACCAGTCTGCTGATTCACTAAGCAGTACAGGATGTGCCCAGCTATACACTCTATTTCTTCCCAATCTTAGTTCATAAACTCCAATTTCATAAGAACATAGATTCTCCATCCAAACAGAATTATCCTAAGTGAACAACTGAAATACTAGTTATCCCCAAAATTTTCTTTGGAAGTGGAGATATAAATAAGACATGATTTTAATAAGCATTTTAATCGTTTTGGTTGTATCCTTCATTCAAACATTTAAGAAATGCCTACATCTGGGATACTGGGGCAGGTCACAGGCACAGACAGAATCATTTGCTGAGTGTCAGTAATAAAACACTATGTGACAAAGACACCAGCTAGGCCCTGTATCAAATAAAACAACTTTTATCAAGTAAAAACATTAATAATTTTAATTTTGTTCTCTCCTACTCCAACCCCAAATTAAAGACTACAACTTGAAATCTTTAGTAATAAGCTGCCAACAACAGCTGCTATTGAAAAATAAAAGACTCTTACTATAAACAAATTACATTACTAGTTCTGTCCAAGATAAATAACTTGGTGTTCTATCCTCAGACTCAGAAACACGGCTTCATAATACAAATGATTCCAGTTCCACCAGAAGAGCATCATGCCTTCAAACACACACAGCCCCTTCCGCCTATAAAACACTATAAAGTACTTCCATCTGTAAAGAAATACAGGGGCCCTGTCTGCAAAAAGCAGGTAACTTTAGTTTCTACGGGAAACATCTAGATTCCAGATGGAATAAACTGAGGCTACTTACCATCAAATATTTTCCTCCTACTTAAGGAAAAGGACAGGCAAAATAACTAAGTACTGTTAAATGTGTTAAGGAAAATGTTTCACACATAAAAACAAATAAAAAAGGCAACATGAAACCATGCAAGACTTCTCAGACAGGAATCAGTCAATGATGCTGTGTATCTCTGGGCTCCTGAATACAAGCATGGTCTGTCTTCTAACTCAAAAATATAATGAAAGGATTTAATTAACTTAAAGATCTAACAGAGGACACTGTTAGAATTGGTTTGGGAAATAAACCGTGCTCTCATGCAAAGAATGTTATTTAACTATTCTGCTCTAAGAATGATCTGTGGAGATTCCCTATGACTCCGTGCAAGTTTGGTCCTAAAATTTAACCTGTGAGAAACCCAGGCGGGTTTAGGAAATGGGATCCCAAGAAGGCAGTGACATGTCTTAGCTTGGCATGTACGGAAGACTCATCTGTCAGGCTTTGCAACCAAGCCTAAGTGAGATTTAAGAGTAAGACATGTCAAAGTAAAACTCTTAAGTCACTTTGTTATAAAGCAGAAACTAACACACCACTGTAAAGCAATTATACTCCAATAAAGATGTTAAAAAAAATAAAATAATAAAATAAATTTTTAAAAAAAGGAACTGAAGAGAAAAAAACAAAAAAGAACCCTCTTAAGGACCATTAATCACACCCTCATGACTTCAGATACAGTCATACAACATATGCTTATGTAGGTCTGGTCTTTATTCTTCATCAGAGGTATTAGCATCCTACTTCAACAGCCTATAGGAGGAATTGTTTCAAAAGTGGGGCAATCATGGTCCAGCCCATTCATTGTTCTAAGTAATTAAATAGTACAGATGTGGCTATGAAATTTTTGCTATTCTTGAACACAAATAAACAGATGGCCAGTGAAGAAATAAGATCAGTTTTACAGCTGAGAATATACCATATTCCACTTCCAGTTTCTGAATGTCAAAGCTTGAGAGATAAATCCAAGAATACAACTGGTAACCAGAATAGGAAAATTATTTTTATTTCATTTGTTTGCTATACTCTAACTGTTAAGAAGTAGGAATAATGAGAAGTAATGCCTAGCAGAGCACCAAGTACTCAGTGGGTATTTAATAAATATTAGTTGGATGACTAAAAGAGGCCATTACTCAAACAATGACTAGCACACTGAAGATCCAGGTATCTCTTCTTTAAATCACAAATGCCCTAAGTTGGAAAGCGAAGGTACCACTTCTGTATATAGGTGGAATGCTTTCTGCCTTGGGCCCACAGTGATACTGACTCCTTTTTTTATTCCCTATAACAGGCTCTGCTCTGAACAGTTAATGTAGTAAAAGATTTTGGCACAGACATCACATTTATCATGGATTCCAGCCATGAGGGAGTAACCTAGAAAACCAGACAGAATATATGAAACAACTGTTTTCAGACACTGGACAACAGGCAGCACAGAACTTAATTCCTGAGAAGACTGAAACAAGTGAGGCAAGCCCTATGATTGCCTGAACTTATTGCTAGGAGGCAGCTTCCAAGCCACAGCACAGAGAAGGGGGAACTCAGAAGATGGTAGTCACATTGAGTCAAAGGGTAGAGATCAGTATTCAGGGAGGCCAAGATGGCTAGATTTGGTGGGGCAGCACACCTGGGAGGAAGGGGCAGCACACCTGGGAGGCGGGGGCAGCACACCTGGGAGGAAGGGGCAGCACAGAGGTCCCCTAGAGTCAGGTTGAGTTCTGATCTGTGTGACAGCAGACTACCTGAAGTTGGGAAGAGAAGCACCAGAAAGCAGTTGGTCTAAGAAGTCCCAGAGCTCTACAGGGCTAGGGATAGTTCATGTTTCCACCAACAAAAATGGCAGTGATTCATTAATAATACACATGGCATCAGAAAAAAATCCTCATTAGAGTATCACCTTAGTACTGGCGCTAAATCATCCCTAATCTAACAACTGCTCCAGACCCACCCTAACGAAGCCTAAAAGATGGCTTCAAAATGATACAACTAAGTGCCAGTAACTTAACTGCATGCCAGAACAAAGTCCAGCACTACTTAAACAAGTACAACAAAATCTATCACCCAAACAATATATGTCTGATATCCAAGCAAAAACCATCAGGCAGGCAAACGAAGAAGAAATTATGACCCATAACCAGCACAAAAATCAATCAATAGAAACAGACCCAGAAATGACAGGAGATGACGGAATTAGCAGATAAGAGCATTAAACAAGTTATTATACTGGCATAGCTTCTTTAGAAAATAGTTTGGCAGTTTCTTAAAAGGTTAAACATAGAGTTACAATATGACCCGGCAATTCCACTCCTAGGCATATACTCAAGAGAAATAAAACTGTATGTCCACACAAAAACTTGTACACAAGTGTTCATAGCAGCATTATAAATAATAGTTAAAAAGTAGAAACAATCCGAATGTCCATCAACTGATGCATGAGTAAAATGTGGAATTATCCATACAATGGAATATTATTCAGCAATAAAAAGAATGAAGTACTGATACATGCTACAACATGGATGAACCTTGAAACCATTATGCTAAGTGAAAGAAAATAGTCATAAAAGACCATATATTATATGACTCCATTTATATGAAGTGTCCTGAATAATCAAATGTACAGAGACAGAATGTAGATTAGTGGTTGACCAGAGAGGAGTAGGACAACATGGGGAGGGACTGCTAATGGGTACAGAATTTCTTTGCGGGGTGATGAAAATTTTCTAAAACTTGATTGTGGCAATGGTTGCACAACTCTGTTTATATACTAAAATCCATTGATTTCTACACTTTAAGTGGATAAATTATATACCAGTGTGCAATATGCCTCAACAAAGCTGTTAAAAAGTTATTATAAACATACTCCATGTAGTAGGAAGGCAGAGCAAAAGGAAGTGGAGAAATGATAGATACAAAGCCAACAAATCCAGTGGCACTTCCAGTGAAGAAAAACATAAGATCTCAAATAAAAAATATACTGGTTGGGATTAATAGCAGATTAGACATTGCAGAAGATCAGTAAACTTTAAGACACAACAATAGAAACTATCCAAAATGAAGCGGAGAGAGAGAAAAAGACGGAAAAACAAATTAACAGAGTATCAGTGAACAGAGTATCAGTGACCTGTGGGACCATATTAAGCTGTCAATACATGAAATCGGGGTCGAAAAGAGGAGAGAGGGAAAGGGCAGGAAAAATAATTTTAAAATAATGGCTAAATTTTTAAAAATTTTGATTAAAAACTATAATCCCACAGATCCAAGAAAATTTAACAAACCCTAAATAGAATAAATATAAGGGAAACCACACAAAAGTACACCATATCAGAGCTAGCAATAAAGAAAAAAATTAAAAACAGAAAAAAAGACACATTAAAAAGAATAAAGAAAGAACAAGAGCAAACTGCTTTTCAGAAACTATTTTAAGACAGGAGACAATGAATGAACATCCTTAACAAAGGAGGGAGAAAAGCTGTCATCCTAGAATTCTATACCTAGTAAAAATGAAGATAATATAAGACTTATTCAGACAAACAGAAGCTGGGAGAGTTCACTGCCAGCAGAGCTGCACTGTAAGAAATGTTAAAAGAGAGTTCATCAAGCAAAAAGAAAATGACACCATATAGATGGACATTTGAATTTAAACAAAGGAATGAAGAGGCAAAAATTATCAATACTTGGGTAAATACGAAGGATTTTTTTCTCATTTTCAATCTTTTTAAAAGGTAATGACTATTTAAAGCAAAATAACAATATTATGGGGTTTACAACATACATAGAAGTAAAGTGGGACTAAACAGGAAGGGAGAAAGGCACTTTATTGTTTCAAGGATCGTACACTCTATGTAAAGTGGTATATTTGAAGACTGACTGTAGTCAGTTAAAGATGTACAAACCCTACAGCAACCGTTATAAAATAACAATGAGGTACAGCTAAAAAGCCAAGGGTAGAGATAATAGGGATTCATTTAAACAACAACAACTCAACTCTAAAGAAGGCAGGCAAGAGGGGAAAGGACACAAAGAACATATAGGAAAATAGAAAACTAATTACAGCATGGTAGCTTTAAACCCAGACAAGTCATAATTACATTATATGAAATGGTCTTTTTAAAAAACTCTCCAAATAAAAGGCAAAGATTGTCAGATTGGATCAAACAACAGCAATAACAAAAACAAGACCCAACTACATGCTATCTACATACATATAGAAAGATTAAATACAAAGACACAGATAGGCTAAAAGTATAAGGAGTGAAAAAAGCTGTATCACACAAACACTAATCAAAAGAAAGCTGAAGTAACTGTATTAATACCAGCTCAAAAAATATTGGGGTGGGATGAACTGGGAGATTGGGATTGACATATATACACTATTGATACTATGTATAAAATAGATAACTAATGAGAACCTACTGTATATAGCATAGGGAACTCTAATCAATGCTCTGTGGTGACCTAAATGGGAAGGAAATCCAACAAAGGGGATATATGTATATGTATAGCCGATTCACTTTGCCGTACAGTAGAAACTAACACAACATTGTAAAGGAACTATACTCCAATAAAAATTTTT
>NW_021703771.1:38441795-38606202 GCF_005190385.1 Monodon monoceros | reverse complement strand
ATATATATATATATATATATATATATAGTGAGGATGAAGAGGGACATTCCATAATGACAAAGGAGTCAACGTTTCAAGAGGATATAATAACCTTAAATGTTTATTTGCCAGTAATAGAATTTCAAAATACTAGAAGCAAAAACAGATAGACCTGAAAAGAGGAGACAAGCCCACAACTACAGCTGGATATTTCAAAAATTTTTTCACAGCAATTGACAGAACAAGAGGTCCAAAATGAAGCTGACCATCTTGATCTAATTGGCAATTATAGAACACACCAGTCAAAATAGCATATAACATTCTTTTCAAGCACACATTAAACATTCACCAAGAGAGATCGTATTCTAGGCCATGAAACAACTCGCAATAAATTTTAAAAGGACTGAAATCATACCAAGTAGTTTCTCTGACCACAAAAGGATTAAGAAAACAATAATAGAACGATTTCTGGAAAATCCTCCAAACACTTGGAAATTTAAAAATTCACTTCTAAATAAACTATATAGGTAAAGAAGAAATCACAAGGTAAATTAGAATATAGTTTGAACCGATTGTAAAAACAAACAGACATTGTTAGATACAGCTAAAGCAGGTGTTAGCAAGAAATTTATTATCTTTTAATGTTTATATTAGGAAAGAAGAAAAGTCTCAAATAAATGATCTAAGCTTCCATCTTAAGTTATCAGAAAAAGAGCAAATTAAACCTACAAGCAAAAGGAAACAAATAATAAAGAGCAGAAAGTATGGAACTAAAAACATAAAAGCAACAGAGAAAAATCAGTGATACCAAATGCTGATTCTTTGAGAAGAGCAATAATATCATATGACTCTGCCCAGACTAATAAAAAGAGAAAGATGAGACAAATTATCAACACCAGGAATGAAAACAAAAACACTACAGATCATACATGTATTAAAAGGATAATAATGGAATAGTATAAACACCTTTATGCTCAAAAATTTGACAAGTCAGATGAAGTGGACAAATTTATGAAAAGACACGAACTATCAAAACTCACTCAAGAAAAAAGAGAAAAGCCAATAATAGCAACTCTGTCTATTAGATAAATTAAATTAGTAGTTAAAAACCTCACAAAGAAAACTCCAGGCTCTGAAGGATTCACTGGTGAATTCCGCCAAACATTTTAGGAAAAGATAATACAAATTCTACCAGAAAGCAGAAGAGGGAACAATTTCCAACTCATTTTACAAGATTACCATTACCCTGATACCAAAATCAGACAAAGATAGTATAAGAAACTTACAGATCAATATCTCTCATCATAACAGAGACAAAAATTCTTAACAAAATTTTAGCTTTTTGTGTTGCTAGAGACTCTAGCAACAAAGATAACATATCATGACCAAGTGGGATTTAACTCAGGAATGCAAGGTTGGTTTAACATTGAAAATCAATGTATTGCATCATATTAAAAGACTAAAAATGAAAAACCATAAAATCATCTCAATAAATGTGGGAAAAGCATCAGATAAAATTCAATATCCAATCATGATTTTTAAAAAGAAAAAAAAAACTCAAAAAAATAGTAAAAAGCCAAACAATTCTGAAAAAGAACTAATTTGGAAGGCTTATACTGTCTGATTTCAAGACTTATTATAAAGCCACAGTAATAAAGACAGTATGGTATTGGTATAAGATATGTACATCAATAAAACAGAAAAAAAGAGTCCAGAAATACACTAAGGTGGTAGCTCAATGGATAAATTAACAATACATTAAAACTAACTCCAAATGGATCAGAGACTTAAAATTAACAGCTAAAACTATGTACCTCATTGAAAAAAACACAGAGAGAAAAACCATCATGATTAGACAAAAATTTCTTACAACAGAAAATGCACAAACTGCACTTGCCCAAAATTAAAAACTTGTTCTTCAAAAGACACTGTTAAGAAAATGAGCAAGCAATCAGAGACAGGAAAAAAACTGCAAATTTTATTTCTGAAAAAAAAATTGTATTAAAAAATATAAGGAACTCTTGTAACTGAATAGTATGAACACAAATATTCCTAGTTCTAAAAACGGCCAAAGATCTCAACAGACACTTGAGCAAAGAAGAAATACAAATAAACACATGAAAAGATGCTTAACATTATTAATTAAGCAAATGCAAATTAAAACTATGGGATATCTACCATTACACACTTAGTACATTCTGCAATGGATAAAAGTAAAATAACTGACAATTAAATGATGGAAAGGATGGGAAATAACTAGAATTCTCAAACTTGGCTGGTTTGGTGTCTGGCAGTTTGGCAGTTTCTCATAAAGGTGCATACGCTATACATAATCCTATTCCCTAGCTATTTACCCCAAATAAATGAAAACATGTTCCTCAAAAAGACTTGAACATGAATATTCCTAGCAGCTTTATTCATAATAGTAAAAAAAAAACAAACAAAAAAAAACACTGGAAACAACTCAAATGTCCAATGTCCATCTACTGGTAAATGGATAAAATATTATGCTATATTTATATAATGGAATATTCACACAATGGAATACTTCTTAGCAATTAAAAGGAATGAACCACTGATAAAAGAAAGACAGGAATGAATCTCAAATGCACTATGCTAAATGAAAGGAGCTAACACAAAAGGCTATATACAGTATGACTGTTTATATAAAATTCTAGAAAAAGCAAAAAGCAGGCTCAGATGTTGCTAGGGGCCAGGAGTAGGGGCAGGGGACTCAAAAAAAGGAGGAGCATGAGGGGACTTTTGGGGGTTGATAAAAATGTTTGAAATGTTTTACATCACGATTGTGATGTTAGTTACACAACTGTACACATTTATTAAAACACAAATTTTACACTTAAATTGTTAAAGTTTTAATTTATTCAAATTATACAACTCAATACATTTGATGAATTTTTTCCATGGGTGAATTTCAAACTAAATCACCATAGGTTTTTGTTTTTTAAGAGAGAATTTTATTTCAGTGTAAAATTATACAAATACTTCAAACAGCAGGATGGTAGGGAAAAAAATCTTTATCCTCCTTGGGTCACAAATTGGTGTAGGTGCGGGTGGGGAGTGGCGTTAGGGAACAGGAACAAAAAACATGAATGCGAGAAAAATGTGGGGCTTGTTCTCTGAATTGTTTGAACTGCTCTTATATGCCCACACCCTACCCCCATCCCTTATATCTACTTGTAAAGGACACAGAACGGGAAAGTATTTCTCTCTTTCAAAAACCATCCCCCGCCCCCGCCACCAGTCCTTTATCTATTCTCTTTTCCTCTTTGACTCAGAGCACAAAGGTGAAGAGACTCAGCCTGTTAGGCTGAGAGGTCCAGTCTCATGACTCTCATCTGTACAGACTTAACACTGAATTCTCCTCTCTTAATTCTACTGCGTTTCTTGTGGGCCAAATTGCCCTGCAGCTAATTTCCTGATCAGGAGTCCCCAATTAGAAACTTAGCAATTTACAAGACTCTTAGATGCAGTCCTTTTATTTTAAAATTACAAAAAACAATAACTATAATATTAACGAATATTAAAATAAAGGGGAAAAAAACAAGGGCTCTCCAACAGGGAAATAGTTAAAAAACATTATAAATCCATCCAATCCTTGTCCTCTTAAAGTAATAATTTAAAATAGTCAACGGCTTCCCTGGTGGTGCAGTGGTTGAGAGTCCGCCTGCCGATGCAGGGAACAGGGGTTCGTGCCCCGGTCCGGGAAGATCCCACATGCCGCGGAGCGGCCGGGCCCGTGAGCCATGGCCGCTGAGCCTGCGCGTCCGGAGCCCGTGCTCCGCAACAGGAGAGGCCACAACGGTGAGAGGCCCGCTTACCGCAAAAAAAAAAAAAAAGTCATTATGATGCCCACGTACGGATAAAAACAAAACACATAAAACAAAGAACAAACTCTCTTAATGTAGCTAAGTAAATATTTAATATGCATATGATCAAATCTGCAAGGAACTCACATAAAATAGGAGGGTTATAAAAGGTTCCCCACCCCAACATTTTTCTTCTCAAAAGTGTACAGTACATATGTGTGTGTATATATATATATATATATATATATATATTTTTTTTTTTATACATAGTAGTTTGTACCTCTTAATCCCCTCCCCCTATCAGGTCCCCATCCCTCTCTCCACTGGTGACCACTAGTTTGTTCTCTATATCTGTGAATCTGTTTCCTTTTTGTTATATTCACTAGTTTGTTTTATTTTTTAGATTCCATATATTACATCATACAGTATTTGTCTTTGTCTGACTGTGCGTATATTTTTTAAATCCAAGGTGCACGTTTCCTGAGCTTAACGAAAGGACTCTAGCCTAGGCAACAAGCATCCCTGTGGTCAACAGTCAAGTCCTCTAGGCATGTTACCGGCACGTACGTATGTTGTCAGCCCTAAGCTACAACTGAAGAACCTGCGATGATGTGTACTGCTAAAGGGGTTTGACATGAAGAAACAGGTGAGAACAACACTGCTTCCAAATTAAGAGGTCACTTTGTTGGTCCATGTGGCTGACCCAGAAACACAAATACCTCCACCCTAAAAGTGATCCATAAAGTTATTTAGAGAGAGATACAGTGAGAACAAATTCACTTGCCTATTCTGGTACCTCTGCTTCCCTTCTTAACAAAACCACCTTCAATCTCAATACTCTATGCTCATCGCCACCTTGAAAGAAATAGACAGGACAGTGTTTGGGCTAATGTTAAAACTAAAGACGGACTTCCCTGGTGGCACAGTGGTTAATGCAAAGTGCAGGGGACATGGGTTTGATCCCTGGTCCAGGAAGATCCCATATGCCATGGAGCAACTAAGCCTGTGCGCCACAACTACTGAGCCTGCGCTCTAGAGCCTGTGAGCCACAACTACTGAGCCTGCGTGCTGCAACTACTGAAGCCCGTGTGCCTAGAGCCCATGCTCCACAACAAGAGAAGGCACTGCAATGAGAAGCCCACGCACTGCAACCAAGAGCAGCCCCCGCTCACTGCAACTAGAGAGAAAGCTGCGCGCAGCAACAAAGACCCAATGCAACCAATAAATAAATAAATAAATAAAATTACCCCAAAAAAACCCTAAAAAAAACCTAAAGAGATCAAGACCCAGCGCTTTACAACTCTGCCTGAGATCATTCAGCTACCAAGCAGCTGTGCCTGGCCTAGAACCCAGCCCTGTGGACACCGGGGTACTCTCCATGAATGGTGGACACTACCCCAGTCAGCACCACCAATCCTACCCATCGCCTTCTTCCAGAACAACTCCAGGGACCTGTCTTGTCTCTAAGCCCTCACTGAAACAAAACCTTTTGGAAGTGACATGATGATTCACAATTCATTTTGGGGGAAAAGCTAAAAATAATAAGGCTCAGAGATAATCCATTTACTCAGCTTACCAGTTATAAACCACCGCTTTACTGAATATGAATTACGGTAGGCTGATCTTAAAGACATTTAAGAACAAACCTGCAATAACCTCTTCTGCATCATGTCCTCTGGTAACTGTCCATTTGGATTATGGCAAAATCTTGAGGTCCAGCGAACAGACACTCACAGCTGGAGGAAGCACTCTGGCTACTTCAGCGTTAACAAAAGGAAACACACTATACTGCTGAGCATTAACTGCCGAAGCTACTATCCTGAGGTTGAAACAAATCTGTCCAGGGAATTCAGGGCCAGTTTTCTGACCCTGGGAGGATAGAAGTAAAGGAAAAGTTAAGCTTCTTATTTTATTTTTTTTGCTCTGAGAATAGCATGCTTCTCTTCAAACGTTGAAGAACTGACGATTAGCAATGCTAAACTCTATAAAAGTATCAAGGCCAAAAGAAGAGCTTTTAAATTGTTTTCCTCTTATAAACACACACTGGAGTGGTTTTCAAATAAACCCAAAGACAGCTAAAAGGGATCCTCAATGGTACACTCTGTTCAGAACCTCTAGAGTTGGCTAGCAGGTAGGATATTTGGTTTCCTGATTTCTGTCAGGGTATTTTTGTTTCTGGATTGTGTTTTTGATGGAGAACTGCAGGAGCATCAGAAAATGGCTGGCTTTTCTTTTCTTTACCCAAGTTCTGAAAAGTTCTTTGAGTAGCCTCCTACTTTTGTTCAGACTGTGTTCCTAATCCAGCCCATGTTCCATTTCCCTCTGGAGGAAAAAAGATAATTCCCAGTTAGAATAAGCCTCTTTGGTAGAACTACTTGTAATACTAGAAAATAGGTCTGTGATAGCCAATTCTCAATCATGTTTAAGTAGGAGTGCCCATTTATCCACGCATCAAGTTTTCCAAGAGGCTGAACTAGAGATTTCACTCAACTGAAGCATTTTAAGGATGATTCTGAGTATAAAAGAGACATGCTTAAAACAGAGAAACTTAAGGTGATCTTGAGGCCAACTGGGACCACGCATATGAAATTCTACATTACCCCTGATGAATAAAATGAGGGAACTAGATTAGAATTTCTACATATCTTTCAACTCTGACATTCTATGATACTAAGGTCCTTGGAAAATGGCAGCAAATAGGATAAACAGTACTGAAGGCCAGACCTGCCATCAACTCTCAAACTGCTGTTGTCATGAACCAAGACACTGGTAATGATCAAGATTAGTTCTTCCAGGATAAGCCACTGTCAAAGAATACACATTTCAGTGCCTGCCACATAGTAGGCATCAATAAACATTTATTGAGTGAATGAATAAATTTCTCCCTTAACATCTGAAGTAAAGCATCCAGAGAACTTAATCTGTGAGCCGTTAAAGGATGCTTATATATTACTACATGTCAGGATGGCAGACAAACAAGAATATGGAGCCTCCCCTAGGCTTTGGAGACTGAGCAGAATTCATCCACAGTCACCTGGGCATCTGAATAGAGCAAGACAAACAGGGTTTGAAACAAAAGCATCTTACAATCCAATCTTCAAGACATAAAACCTTACCAGGATCAGAAAACACGGTATTAGCGAAACAAGTTTCTGATAAAGGAATGTAGGAAATATTATTCTTCTACAGTATTTCAACTAGTGATTTAAAAACAAAAACAAACAACAAACCTTTCATCTCCTAAGTATGTCCTTTTGGGTAGGAAAGACAAAACATACTATAAATTAAAGTCCAGTTCTAGGGCTTCCCTGGTGGCGCAGCGGTTGAGAATCTGCCTGCTAATGCAGAGGACATGGGTTCGAGCCCTGGTCTGGGAGGATCCCACATGCCGTGGAGCAACTGGGCCCGTGAGCCACAGCTGCTGAGCCTGCGCATCTGGAGCCTGTGCTCCGCAACAGGAGAGGCCGCGATAGTGAGAGGCCCGCGCACCGCGATGAAGAGTGGCCCCCGCTTGCCACACTTAGAGGAAGCCCTCGCACAGAAACGAAGACCCAACACAGCAAAAATAAATTAATTAATTAATAAACTCCTACCCCCAACATCTTCTTTAAAAAAAAAAAGAATTATTAAAAAACAAAAGTCCAGTTCTAAATTCCATGAGCCTGAAAACCTATGACAATACCTTGCCCCTCAATATTCTAGTACCTTGGGGGGGGGGTTCATTTGTTTTTTAAACATAGCAAAACAAAAAACAAAGCCCAACATGAACACTTGCTGGTTGAATTACCATTGCCTCTTCAATATACTCCCGTTGAGCTATCTTTATGGGACCCTCATCCTGACCCCCTGGTGTCACAGAGGGTAACAAAAATGAAAATCACACACAACAGTGGCCAAGTAGCCAGCTGTGCAAATCAGCAGGTGCTAACGGTGATCAAAATACACATTTTAACTACTTAAAACATGCAGAACGATCACTAAACCCTTGGTAGAAGTAGGACTGGCTGGTAAAAGCACTGGAAAAAGTTGTGGCTCCCTGGCTTTCTGAACCTGCCTGTTCACAAGGCTGCTTCCTGGGAAGAAGAAGAAGGAAGTTTTTAATGGGGTTTCCTTAATCACAGCATGGCAGAACTATACAGACACATCAAATTTGAGAAAACTTTTTTTCTCCTGTTCTCCTTTTGATTTTTGTTCTACCCGTGGCAAGAACAGAAGAGTTTATAAGGTGTGTGTCAAGAACCCAAAGAGTTTAAGGCGAGGGGGAGGAAGGTCACAATTGCAGAAGCCTGATTACTATGCAGAAAACACCACCCTCCCAGACAGACGTGCCAACAACAAACTGCCCTTGGGAAGAGAAGCCAGGGTACAGTCCGTGGCAGTGAACAAAAGGGGTGATGTACTGTGGAATTAGTTTCAGAAAGAATTCCTCATCTCCAGAGTTTCTGGATTTCTAGGCAAGAGCAGCAATTAGTCATTAACTGAGAAGAACATCATTGACAACCAAGAAAGAGGCTTTGATCACAGAATTCTGGTCCTCAAACCCTTAATACCAAATTAGCTGTGTTCCCATCCTGCCCCACCTCTCTTAAATTTATATTGTTCCGTTTCAGACCAAACTTGCCTGGACCAAAGTTTGTTAAGACACAAACTGTCTTAATTTACTTGTAATTCTTATATTTAAAAAATCCAAAACATTTTACCAAAGACAATCTGCAAAGCAAATTAATTATCAATCATCACATGTTCACATTATAAGATTAAAAAAACTTTTTTTCTGGTCTTTTTTTTTGACTGCATTGGGTCTTTGTTGCTGCGCACGGACTTGTCTCTAATTGTGGAGAGCGGGGGCTACTCTGTTGCGGTGCATGGGCTTCTCATTGCAGTGGCTTCTCTGGTTACAGAGCACGGGCTCTAGGCGCGCGGGCTTCAGTAGTTGTGGCACGTGGGCTCAGTAGTTGTGGCTCGCGGGCTCTAGAGCGCAGGCTCAGTAGTTGTGGCGCACGGGCTTAGTTGCTCCGCGGCATGTGGGATCTTCCCGGACCAGGGCTCGAACCCATGTCCCCTGCATTGGCAGGTGGATTCTTAGCCACTGCGCCACCAGGGAAGTCCTCCGGTCTTTTGAGTGATATGAAAGTACCACATTTTACAAAATAATTGCATCTTGTGACTTCTCCTTTGAACATAATTTTCTGTCCTACCTCAACCTCATACTACATACTGTTTTCTCTGGCTGAAGTCACAGGCTGTTGTTCAACTTCAGTTCAAGCACAGACCCTAAAACTGTAACATTTATTTGTTGTTCGAACACAATAATGAACAATGAATGTGAACTGAATATTCCTTGTTCACAAATAGGTCAATGTCAAACATGATGTACTAATAAATCATGTGAAACCTCCACACTCCAATACAGTTTAAAACAGGACTATTCATTCACTCACTTCAGGCAAAGGCACGATGCTGTTAAATGCTACCTAAATTCAAGAACAAAAAAATATGTCAGGAAGTCTTCCACATAGTCATCCAAAGGTACAAAAATCCACAACAATTTAACCTCTCACTGAAGAGGTCAAAGGAAAACAAAAATTTTTACCTCATTTAGTCACCAAGATATGTACTGCTGTCTTTCCATTCCTTTTTATTACTTATTACATCCACCATAATTCTAGATTTTCATAAGCAAAACTTTCCTGAAATATCTATATAATACATCTCCTCTAGCACCTTCTGACCTCCTCAATAAACTAATTCTGCATGACGCTGAATCATCTCCTAATAACCACTCAGATTAGAATCAAACATCATCATTTTAGTCAAAATGGTCTGAGAGTCTGATACTGCTGTTTGCATTTGATCAAAAGCAAATCATACTCTTTCAGGGTAGCTTAAGTCACCATTCCTATTCAATTTCATAGTCAAAGATTCTTCTAGGAGTTCTCAGACCTGTAGATATTTTCATGATCATTACAAAAATACTTCTGTTAAAATTTTTAAATTGCCTATAATGTACCATGTAGAGAAAAATTTTAATTTCAAAAATAGAACTAAGCTCTGAGCTTCAATTAAGTTGATAGGTTCCAGATTCCTCCTACTGCCATGAAGGAAAATGATGATACACACTCAATTTGGGAAAGGCTGTACTTTACCCAAAACTCCCCAAGGGATCACCCCTCTCTCCCCCATTAAGCAGAGCCCCCTTCCTGCATTCTCAGGTTATATATACCTAGAGATAAGAACAAACCACGTGATGTTCAATACTCTATTTTCTTTCCTAGGCCACAGTGCATGTGAATGTTCTAGGTACTTAATTTTAAGATCACCAATGCTGTTAAGAATCATGATAAATTGGAAAAATATGACACGGAAAGAGAACGTTTTCTTTATCATCCCTGAAAAAGTGAATAGTTTTCATGGATGTCACTTTACTTAATCTACTCATTTTGTTACACTCGTTACTAGTCTTCAGCTATGAATCTGCATAAGGTATTTAAATGGCAAAATGAATAAGAACTTCTTATAACTTTAAAAAGAGAAATGGCAGATTCTGCCAGCCTCCTTTATTCATTTATTTGTAAGAATGGGGTCTGTCTTCGTCACATTAATTTAGCACCAAATGAGTTAGTGGGCACAATATCTTCTGAAATCACCCAACCTTCTGTAAGAGTGATCTGCCATTCTAAGAGTAAAACAATTTTTACTGAAATCAGTCTGATTCATCTTATATATGGTACCACCGGTAAAGAAGAAAACAAATAACTATAGAGCTTGGAACACAATAAGGAAAAAAGTCTTACACTGGAAGGAACGTCAGTTTGCCACATTCCAACCAGAAAGTAATCTTCAAACCAAAGATGTCATTTATCTCAGTAAGACACAAATACATTTCCTGGGTTTTAGTAGATATATATTCTTAACCTCATCTTATTCCCTGAAAATCACTGCCTAGTCACACTGAGAGAAACACGAAAATACTTTAGTGTAAGAAGGAGAAAGAAAAGCATCTCACCTCTCTATATACTTAACAGCTCCCTTAAGTCTATACTTAAATCTCATCTCATCTCTAAGAGCTTCAAATGGGCATAACACACATAGACACACACACATACTCCTATATTGTTTATCAGCTTTTATAAACAGTGCTTCACATCTCAAAGGTTTTTCTTTTCTTAAGGTCCGGTCTAGTTCTTCTGGGTGAATATGAGGTACAACAGAAGACAACATATAGAAACAGGTGGACTCAGAGTGATTTCTTATAATTCTTTGTACCTATCTTAGACCAAGTCTTCTGAGGCTCTCCAAAACCACTTTAGCCGATTCCCAAACCTCACACAGAACAAGGTCTTGGTGGCGACTTGGTTATTCTAAAAGACTTTCTTAGGCAAGTGGGACTGGAAAGCCAACAGTCAAGCTGTGTTTACGCTGCTATCGGGGTAAGGTAGAAATTTACAAAGACTTTTTTAAAGTAATAATGCTCCGTGTTGGCAAGGGCATGAGAAATGGGCATTGCTGGTAACAGTCTAGCAGGTTTTTATGAAAGAAAAAAAGAGAGATACTAGGAAGAAAAGCAAAGCTTTAAAATTATGCATAGTCTGATGCATCAATCCCACTTTTAGAAATAAAAGGAGATGTGCATAAAGACTTAACTATAACTCTAAAAGATACTTGCACCCCAATGTTAACAGCAGCATTATTTACAATTTCCAAGATATGGAAATAACCTAAGTGTCCATCACAGATGAGTGGATAAAGAAGATGTGGTATATATACACAATGGAATACTACTCAGCCATAAAAAAAAGAATGAAATTTTGCCATTTGCAGCAACATGGATAGATTTGGAGGGCATTATGCTAAGTGAAAACATACAATGAAAAACAATGTGAGATAATGAAATATTATGCCATCATTAAAATGAAGTCATTGGACAGTTAGCCCAGTAAAATGAAAATTTATGTTCACACATATGTTCTTATATACACTAATATAACATTATTGAAATGACTAAATTATAAAAAGGGAGAACAGATGAGTGGTTGCCAGGGGTCAGGGTGGAGACGATAAAAGCAGGTGGGTATGGCTATAAAAGAAAGAGTAACAGGAGGAATCCTTGTGATAGAAATGTTCTATAGCTTGACTTATCAATGTCATTAACTTGGCTGTGTGCACTACAGTTTTGCAAGACATTGCCATTGGGGAATCTAGGAATGGCACATGGGATGTCTCTGTATTATTTCTTACAACTGCATGTGAGTCTACAATTATCTCAAAATAAGATGTTTAATTTTTTAAATGAAGTCATTAACGATTGTTAATGACACGGAAAAGTATCAATAATTCCACCCCTTTTATGAAAATTAACCAAGACATCAAACCACGAAGTCCCTGAGGCTTGCAGGAAAAACCAGGTTTCAAGGCCATAGGTATAATACGTAATACTAGCCAACCAAACAACCAGAAAATAAGTACACTAAAATGTTAACAATAAACTGCAGTATTACAGGTGATTTTTATTTTCTTCATTTTTGCAATCTATGGCTTTCACATTTTCTTCAACGAACACATATATTTTAATAATGGAAGAGAATAAACTTTTAAAAGGCTTACATCTTTGCAGTACCAATTTGTGTTAAGCTAATCCTCCTAGGTAATACGGTTTTGTCAGTAGTCTCTTAAATAAGTGAATGGCTTTAAAAAAAAAAAGTACAACTATGTATGGTGATGGAAGTTAACTAAACTTATTGTGGTAGTATTTCAAAATGATATACATAGATCATTATGTTGTACACCTAAAACTAATACAATGTTATATGTCCATTATATCTCAATAAGAAAGAAAGAAAGAAAAAAAATTAAGTAAGTAAGTAAATGGCTTACCCCTCAGAAGCCTGGAAAGACAGCTATATCTAGGGGCAAGTGGTGCTGGGCAGCAACTCAATCTTTTGCCCAAACAGAGGGCTGGTATAGCCAGGTGGGTCTTTTAGGAAAGAACCAGCTACCCAACATCTTGCTGGAATGTGGCTACACTCTGAAAGGAAACTTGAAATGGGACAATCCACAACCACAGTCAAGAATAAATGGGATGAAAGAAGAGGATGGAATCTGTCTGAAGAAATGGGATAGCCCTTAACAGAAACAATTCATATGGCGGATGTGGAGCGAGCTTGCTTCCCAGATACTTATTTTTCAAGGGTGGGAGAAGGGTTTTACAAAACTAAACCCACTGAAATACAGTCAAAAATGTATTAAACTTGGGAAAGGCTTCTGTTCCAGATCACCAAGAGAAAAGACCAGAAGCATCTTTGTAGAAACACAAAATTCCCATCGAGTTCCAGGGCAAGGCACATACTGCATAAAAGATCATTATGAGAAGCATTATGAAAAGCCTATAATCTCAAAATATTTATGCTACTTCCTAAACAAAATAGTAAACACCATTCAAAAAAGGAAAAATAATTGAATTCAAAACTTAAATCCACAAACTCTAGTTGTGATATCTACACACACACACACACACACACACACACAATTTCTAGAACACACACACAATTCTAGACATAGCTGAGAGCATACAGATATATACAAATTAAATATTTGGGGGTCCTAAAATAAGCAATAAAGTTAGTACCTAGCAGGATTATACTTTTTATATAAAACTGCCCTGTTTAAAACAAAATCCCCATTTAAAAAGGTTATGCTTTTAAAGAACATTCCCAAACCTGTTGCAATTCAGAAGGGTCATTTACCTATTAACTGGAATAATATCAGGGTAAAAGGAAGATGGTGGACAGGAAATAAAAAACAACCTACTCTTGCAAAGTTATTCTGATCTAGGAATATGCAAACAGGTCTCATTCAATTTTTCTAATAAACTCAAATTTATTAGAGTTTATTACATCTCGAGTTTACATCTCAAGTTTCTTATATAATAACTGTTAGTAATCTTTCTATTAATTGCATCTAAAAAGAAAAGGGAGAGAAAAAGAATGTGCACAGATGAGACTCTGAGAAATCTCTCCCTGGCCATAGTGAAAAGCCAAGAATAAAGAAGTGGAGGTTCACGTATGGAGAGAGAGGGCCCTTGTCCTAGGTTGGAGGTTTCCAGCCACCACCAGGTTGCAATAAAAGGAAAAGATACTATCAACCATCTTCATCTTGCTATAAATCTGGTTGGCATTCCTGGAAGCCATTTGCCTGCCAAACCAATTCCATGAATGGGAGTCTTCCCAGAAAATATTCAGAATTCCTTCCCTAAATTTCTGTTTCCATGATGGTGAATTTCCAGTAAGTCAGTCGCCAGAAAATGTGTAACACTCCTCCCCCACCCCACCCCCAAATCCGGATGGCCCCAAACCCTTTGGAATTACGCTTCTGACTCATGTTGTACTTAACAACTTTGCTCAAGAGAAAGCTCTAGATTTTGCCTCCTGTTTCCCAGCAGGCCCAGCGCAGAGAGCTGGTTCAGAGCAATGGGTCAGTGGGTCTCAGGGGCTCTTTTTTGCACATCCTGCTTGTGGTTGCCTCAGTTTCAGTTTATCACTCAGCAACTGCTTGGTAATCCCCTGTCATCCCCACCCTATGAGTGTCCGTATCAACAGAGCTGGGGAGCAAAGAGTCAGCAGAATTCAGCCAATCCCTTCCTCCTCTGGACTAAGATTAGAGTCACATCAAGTGAAGATGAAGAATCCACTGAAGAACACAATTCTGGGGCGAAAAGACTGCTTCAAACTGAGAGAAGCAAGGTGGTGGGGGGGGGTCCCTCACTAAATTGGGGGAGATAGAAGAAAGGAGGATCCAGAGGAAGGCAAGAATTAAAGCAGAGAGAACCCACAATACTGAATTATTATGAACTGCTTGGGAACCAGATCCTTAAAGGGAAATACAAGCCTCACCAAATAATTGGGAACCTCAAAACTCTATGAGAGGAATTATGTTTCTATTGTTTATATTAAGTTTTTTCTTGCTTGCTTTAGGTTGAAGGTTCACAAACTCTAGCTCGGAATTTATGGGTTTAGAAGAGGTTATTTAACAAATATTGCTGACCAGGAGTAGTTTCAGCAAAGGAAGAAGAATCACTAACTTAAAAAAAAAAAAAAAAGAAGCATGAATTCTAATTTTAGTACCTCTTTAGAACTGTAGTAGGTGGCATGTGATGGACTCTGTGACACATCTCAAGAGCCAGGCAGACCTATGTGCTTATTAAAAATTAGAGGAAACATGAGGTTTGTTCCCAAAAAAGCTCTCCAGCTACCACCCATGGTATGGCTGAACCCAGCCACATACAGGTGTACAGTATGAGCCACCAAAGCCTATTAATACTGCAGAATATCTGTGTTAAAAAAAAAATCCTTCAAACATATTAAAACGTGGGTTACCTACCCAGGAGACTGATAACAATGCATAGTAGAATCAAAGGACCCCTTTGTCCTGTACTGCTTGGCTTAAATTTAGCCCACGGAATCCATAATTTCACATAATCATTATCCAGAATAGTATGAACACCACAAGGCAGCACGGAGATGTCTGATCCCATTAAACACAGCACAATCATTTTGTTTAATAAGAAAGCAATTTCTCTTACGTGAGCATCCACACAGCTGAAAAGAAAAATGCCTTTTACACTCAGAGTCACAAGCAATTTTCTTCTACCTAAGTGTATTACCTAGTCTCAGCCTGGTGGACTCTGGATTTAATGGGTGACATCGTTTCTAAAGGAACTGGACACTCTCAGGTCTGCTCTCCCTTTCTCAGGGAGCCATGGTGGGAACTCGCACAACCTCTGGGCTGTGTGCCTCTCAACACAGTCCGACGGCATCACCCACATTCTAGCACGTCCCCTTTGGGCCAATGTGAAGAGACAACTGCATGGCCTAGTTATGTTCTCACTTAGCTGCTGCCACCTCCACAGTGACACTTTCTCTCTAATCTTTTGGGATTTTCTCTGCTTACTGTGGTTCAGGATACTGTCCACACCTCAGACTCTAAAACTTAGAAAGGACACGTTTATCTAGTCCGGTATTTCACTTTCCAACATGTGTTCTGCTGATAACTGTTTTCTGCAGAAAGCATCCCGTGGACCTAAAACTGTCTGGGAGATGGTGGATTAAACCATGTAGAACAGGGTTCTTTACTGCAGGAGTCCTCCGGGACTTCAACCTGCTGATATGTATGTATCTTGAAGATCCTGAAGGGTGATAGTGTATTATATTCCAAACTCATCTAACCACAAATCTTTTAAAAAATAAAATGTGTGATTAGGCTAGGGTTCTAGATTCTCCCAAACATCCTATAATTTTGCCTCTAGATAGGTGCACAGTGACCTCCTCTTTCCCCTGAATGGCCCTGCTCAGTGCTCCTATCTGAGATTTCCATTTCCTGCTTAAATTTTCCCACCCCTTCACAAACAAACATTTTGCTTCCCTGCTTACAAAACATACTTGAGATGTTCATCGTTCATCAACCCATAACTCTCAAGTAATCTGGACATGGTTTTTTTCCCCTATATCTCCAAGTCCACATTCCTACTTTTACTTTGAGCAATGTATTTTTTTAAATTAGGGTATTAACCAGAAGTCCACGGATGGGACTTAGTGCATTCATAAACCCCTGAAATTATATGCAAATTGCATGCAAAATGTCTTATGTAACCACATTTTTCTGCAGTAGGCAGTACAAATTTCTCAAAGGGTTCTGTTAATAATACATAAAAATAGCAAAAATGGTATTATAAAAATGTTTTCAATGCTATGGGATAATGGAATGGAGAGGAGACATGTAGAAAATAAAGCATTTGACCTTTACGGTAAAATAATACATACTGACAGATTATAAGTTTGGGGAGCATTCTAAAAAAACAGAACATTGCAGGGGAAAAAAAACAAAAAGGTTAGCTTAAACAAAAAGGACAGGAGGAAGGAACCAGGGTCTCGGCAGAGTCTGACAGAATGACAGAGAACCAGGCTGCCACCATTAAAATATTTATTTTAGGGAGTTCCCTGGAGGTCCAGTGGTTAGGACTTGGCGCTTCCAACTGCTGTGTCCCAGGTTCAAGCCCTGGTTGGGGAACGAAGATCCCGCAAGCCACGCAGCACGGGCAAAAAATAAATAAAAATTTAAAAAGTAAAATAAAATATTTATTTTACTGGAATCTTGAAATATCCTATACTTGACCCTATATTTTGCCTTAACACAAAATCTATTTCCAGCAGAACTATGAAGCTTATCACTAACAAGATAAAATGGCAGCTTGGCATGGTAACACCAGCAAGGCACTCATAACACGTGGTCTTACAGAGGTCATTATGATTTCACATGTGTACAAAAACTCCCTTAGACAGCAGTTACTGTAAACATAAAAGCAGGTTTTATCCTGAAGTCCTAGGAATGGAGAACATAAGAAGGCTGATTTCTATGACGTTTCTGCTCTCACTATGCCTTTCTGTCCTAGAGTAAATAGCCAATCTTTGGGAATTGCATTAACAAACTTGCCCTCCCCTCTAGAAAGACATGTTTCTGAGACAGAGAAAACATCAAATAATGAAAGGGCAAAAGCGTCCCCCCTACCCAACAGCATTTGTTGAGTTTTTAATAACGAAACTTATGCTGTATTTCATATAAAACAATGACAGTGCTTAGGAAATGAATTCAATATAATAAGCACCAAAGTTTTTCTATATTGTTAAATTCAGCTCAAGTTGAAGAGTTAGAGAGGTGACAGTTATAATGAAAAGTATTTTCACCCTATCTCCTTCTTCAGAAATACTTCCAGTATTCTTGACAACTCAATTTGCATTCCACAGCACTACCTAAAAACACTACATGCTCACACCTCTCATAAATTCAGCAAAAACAAGCAGCAGGCTTTTGACCTCAACAACGTGTGGCTTGACAAAGGTTTGCAAAACCCAGCTGCTTGGGGCAGAGGGGAGTGGGAAGGATGGAAGTCACGCCTCAAAAAAAAAAAAAAAAAAAAAAAAACTCTCCTTGAGAACAATATTAAAATACCAAGAGGATAAACTGAACTCTTAGTTCTTGCTAGTGTTGTTTGGGAAACCACCATGAAAATACTCTGGATCCCAAATGTCTCCACCAAAATCACACACTTTCCCTGACACTGCAGACCACTAACCCACGTTCCGAAATGGTTTGTATAAGCACAAAACCGCTCAGGTGAAGCCCGTTCTTAGTTCTTATCTCGCAGCACAAGGGAGGCAGGAGGCGGTTGGGAAAGAGCTGGGTCTCTGCCAGCGCCAACAAAGCCAGATTCGGGACGGGGCCTGGCTGTGCTGAACTACCCCCACCTGGTCACTGCGACAGGCCAGCCAGGCCCTGAGGCTCCCGGGGCCACCACCAGGGACGCAGAGCCCCGGTCTGCCATGCACATTCTTAAGAGTCTGGGGCAGGAGTACAAAATCAGCCGGGCCAAGCCCAGGGAAGAAGGGCCGTGAGAGGGAGGCGAGCCCACGGAGGGAAATGGGGCTGAGGCCGCTCACCTTACAGGAGCCCCAGGAACCTGCACGGCGCTGCCGGGGGTCAGGAGGCCGGTTCACATCTTGATTCTATTAATAAGAAGCCAAAACTCCACTCATTCGCCTGCAGTTTTCTCTATTTGGCTTCTAAACCACAGGGGCATAAAATAAGCTTTCGATTTTCTAACAACTCTCCTGAGTAGGGGAAGGAGGAGAAAGGGGACTCTCCTTTCTTCTCTAAAGTTGCACAAACTTCACCTGCTTTCATTTTGTAAACAAATACACAGCTCACACCAATCTAAAAAGCTCAAGTGGCCCATTTCCCTCCCCGCTCCCTTGAAATTAATTTGCCAACAACTTTTTGGGGAGGGAAAAACCAGAAAGAGGGAAGAACATCTGCATACAGCTCTGCACCACCTCTCCACTCTGCCCTCGCAGTCTTAAGAAAGCCAGTTAACAAAAACACAACACAAGCACACAACCAATAGATGTCCAAGAGAAAGACACAACAAGGGAAAAGAATATTTACTTTTCCCTCCCCCAACCCCAATTATTTAGTTCTCCTCTGGCACAGTTCACCTTCTGACACAACATTTTCTCGCTCTTTTGAACTCATCTATTTAAAAACAGTAAGATCCAAAATATCTGCACACCCTATTTCACAATCAACACCTTTGGATAAACTAGGAAATAAAAGAACATCTTGTTACTATAATGCGTAATCCTCCCTTCTAAGAAAAAACACTTGAACCAAATCCAGCTAACATGATCCATTAAGAACAAGCTCATTCTTTCTTAGAGCCCGGTTTGATGATACACGGAGGACTTGAACTTTAAAAACACTCAACAGTATTCCTGATACCTAGATGTTCAAATTACCCACTAAATCATACATTCCTAAGCATGCATCCACTCCTCTGTGAACACACTAGGAAAATGCCCTCATTTCTAATGGGATTGAGATTCAAGACTGGAGAATGGTGAAAGCGCTGAGAACCATCCTTCGCCCCTCACCCGCTGAATTACCAGCCGCACGACCATTCTCAACAAATGGCTTCTCAGAGACTCAGAAACCACAACAAATGTGCAACCCTAGGCCCCAGCTGTGGCAGACAAATGCCAGAAGCAAAGTTCATGACACCTTCTTTTACTACTCACACAGAAGCTTAGACAGGTGTGAGGAACCATGGCACAATTATCTAAGGACACATACCCTCTTCCCACACGCAAACACTCATGCTTCCACCACACCTCCATTCCAGAAAACCACTAATGCTTACACGACCTCCTAGGTGAAAAATAATTTCAGGTGAATTTAAAACGCATTTTTGCTGACTACGAACAAAGACTGTAAGTTCCTGAAAGGAAAGAATTTCTAAAGCTCAAATCGCAAAAGGAGTAGGAAAGCAGAAGAGATGGGCAGCCTCGTGAACACAGGAATGACTGAAGACATGTGAAAGCAAAGGGCCAGGCTTACATTACAGTGCTGAAAAACTGGCTGAAATGCACGATTTGTTCTTCGAGCTACACAAATTCCAATCATAGTCTTTCTAAACTTTCTCTTCTTTTTAAATCAACTTTACTGACATATAATTTGCACACCAAAAGATGCACCCATTTTCAGCACACAGCTAGATAGATGAATTGTGGCAAATGTGTACACCAATGTGACCACCACCACAACTATACAGAACGTTTTCATGTCCCTAGAAAGTTCCCTTATGCCCTTTTTGCAGTCAGTCCTCTACCCCCATGGCCCCTGGTAATCACTGATCTGCTTTTTGCTGCCATGGGCTAGTTTTGCCTTTTCTAGAACTTCATATAAATGAAATCAAACAGCATGTCCTTCTGCATGTTTGACAGTCATCCATGTTTTGTATCAGCGGCTGTTCCTTTTTATTGCTGAGCAGTATTTCCTTTGAATCAAGATACCACAATTTTCCAAACTTTTTTCTAAATAAAAAGGCAGCAATGGTGAACTTTAAAACATGTACATAAAACTCTTTAAGAATACCAATATTTCTTTCTTTCAAAGTAACTGGAACGTACAAGTAACTGAAATGCAGATCTCGGCTTCAGGAACACAAAGTTTTGTTTTGTTTCACCTCCCTACGACAATAACTTGTTCAATCAGATGGAAAGAAAAATGATAACCTGAGATTTTTGTTTACTGCCACCTCGAGATGTTATTTCAAGCTGCTGAAGAACTATGAGGAAAGAACTATGAGGAAACTGTATCCAAGCAAATTTTTATGTGCTGCTTCCTGAATGCCTGACCCAAAAGTGAACTTCAGGGCTACGTTATATTTGGTTCTCATCCTTCTGATTACTCAGAATTTGGGGTTTCAAGCTGACTCCCGAGTGACTTTACCACCAAAAGGGTGTGATGAGACTGCCTCAAGAAGTCCTATGAGGAAAAGAAAATAAAATATATCACTTAAATTTTGTTCAACCTAACTGCCCAAATCATGAAGCCTACTACTATTTTCAGGGGAATACAGTTTGGGAAACACTGTTCTAACAGATATAAAGAACATCCCTCACGTGGTACTTAGCTTCAGGAGGGCTGCCCAGCTGTAATGGGTATGGTTATCCTGAATGTAAATGGACCACCCTTCGCCCCTCACTACTGGGTGCAAAGTTAAATAGAAAAATAGAGGTTCTGAAAGAGCTCCCAGTGAGTCCCAGCTACACCTGGGCTGTGAATGAGAAACTCTAAATGCTCCAGAGGCAAAAGGAACTCTCCTGCCCCCAGGCCCCAGTCCCCACCCATGCCCCGGCAGGTCTTTATAACAGTCACAAAGGCAAGCAGCAACTTATTCTAAAGGAAAGGCCTGGAGTGAGAATTCAGTTTCCTGCCGGCTCTGCCTAAGCCACTAGCTGGGTGCTCTGTGCCCACCCCAAGTCGCAGGCCTCAGTTTATTCTATCGAATGAGGAGGCCGGCCTAGAATGAATGCTAATACTCTCTCCAGTCTGAAAGCAGTAATATGAGTCTCATAAAAGAGCCAAAATAATGCCAAGAGTAAAATGAGAAAAGGCTGCACATTTTTTGAACCATGATAGAATTTGTGAACATGGCATCCAAAATTTTGACAGAAGCATCAGCCTCAATTCTCTATCCATAATCCTTGGCCAATATAGTCTGTAAATAAGTACTTTTATTTTGTCTATCCATTACCTCTTTCCTTTCCTCTAATTAAAGTATTTTTTTTAAATCTTTATTGGAGTATAGCTGCTTTACAATGTTGTGTTAGTTTCTACTGTACAGCAAAGTGACTCAGCTATATGTATACATGTATCCCCTCTTTTTTGGATTTCCTTCCCATTTAGGTCACCACAGAGCACTGAGAAAGTTATTACCCTGTCCTCCTCCTGCTCTGAGAGTTCACAGCCGCTGAAGCTAAGGATCCTGCGCGGGGGCTAGGCTGCAGGGGAGTGGGCGTGGGGTCTGCTCTGGAATCTGGAAAAGGGTATGTAGCTGGGGAAAAAAGCCTGCACTCGAAGAACAAAAGCCTGCCTCGAGGATGGAGCGCTTTCCAAGACAGTCAGGAATGGCAGGGCTGAGCGTGCTGGCAGGAGCTTTTGTGCAGGCGTGCGGTCCTTCTTAGTACTCGATGTCCCAGCATCAAGAGGAAGTAAACAAGGACCCGGCTCAGGCATGCGTCTGTGTGGCCCAGGGCGGCCAAGGCCTAACTGGTCAAGACTCCCGACCCCCAGGCAGGGGCGCTGACGTCACGGAGCTCCAAAATATGGGCTGTGTGTGCCCAGGAAAAATTACAAAGGCCAGCTTAAATACAGCCTATATTTCTCTCCACCACTCAGATTTTCTTTCTTCAAAAACAGTAATTTTCTGAAGAAGTTCAGCAAAGCAGGAACATGGCAAGCGGCTACATGTGGAGTGGCCCACAGGAATGGTGCCAGGCACTGCGCACGGTGCCACCCCCTCCTTCTCCTCAAAACGCGCCCCAATCAAACCACCCCACCCCACGGGACCAAAAACATTGTTGGCTGTTTTGTCTTAGGAATGATCCTCAGGGATTTCAAGTTTTAACTATTCTACTGCGGAACCTACAACACTATGTTTACCTAAAAAATGTTAAGGAACTAAGATACTGTCATGACTTCCCATCAAAAACTGTCAGCATCCCTTCAAGCTTTTCCATTTTCCAGTCACACCAGAGCAAACTCCCTTTCTTTCTTCCACCTAGTTGCAGAAAATCACCCCAGCCGGGCAGAAAGCACCCCGCGGAGGCTTCGAGCGCAAGCATAAGGCGCCATGGAGCTGGCTTGTTTCCCCAGCCCAGACCGCTGCCTCCCCGCCAGCAGGACGCTTCATCTCCACCCACTACAAGGACAGTCTCCGTGTGCCCTGACGTTCTAGTCTCTTCTTCGCCTCTGCCTCTTAGGGCGGGGGAAAGCGGGAGGCTGGGGGGTATAAAGCAGCAGCAGTGCTGACCACAGGCAAGAAGGGAAAACTGGGTCTGGGTCTGTGCATGCACATCTCATTTTGTATAACAAATGCATTCTTGTAAAGTTGACTCTAACTGCATTTCTGAAATCTGATTTTTTTTTTAATGTAACAGCTGCTTAAATAAATGTAATTGTACAACAACCTCAGTTATGTGGGGTTTTAATTTTTTTTTTTTGTAAATCTTAAGTTTTCATACAGTCCAGCTTAAAAAAATACTATGATATCCAGTCCATGGTCCATGCCGATGAATCCGCACACCTGCAAAAAGAGTAAGCCCAAATGAGGGGAAAAAGTGAATGGAATTTTTTTAAAATGTACAGTTCAAAAGCAATTTAACTACTTAACTCACACCTATCATCTCTACCTTTGTTGAATTTATCAAAAGATGATGACACAAAACATTCTTAAATGAGGTCACAGGCAATGCAGCTGGTTAGCAGATTGTCACAAGAACTTAAAAGCTTTTAACTCTGTTAAAGTAGCCTTAAAAAGTATCTTCACTTTTAAATGGAACCTTACACTTAGGAGACAGGTCCCTTTGGCCCTACTGCAAACAGGGTAACAGGACAGACAGCTAGACCAGTGAAAAGCTAGAGCAGGGAAGAGAAGGCGAAGCCCTTCTCCAGCATGTACCCCAGTTAATATTACTAGTTTGGAAACACTGGTCTGAGTCATCTCCTAGTGCAGGAATCCTTAAGTTTTCTATAAAAATATCTCTGTGTTCTAAGACTGAACGAAACAGGGGTGGGTAAAAAGAAAGTTCCAGGTTCCAGAACCCAATGTACCATCAGGCAAGTCGACTAAGTTCAGATAACCTCAGAGAGAAATTAAATGTTTCGTCAAGGGTTTCTGATGACAATGCAAAAGCAGGACAGCACACTGTACTTTCAACAATGCCTTGTCTGTTCGCAGGAACATGGATTGGCCCAAAATGGAGGGGAGGAAAAACAAGGACAGCACCGAGCCCCGGCTTTCACTTCAAAGGCAAGCTGCGGAACTTGTGTGTGTGTGTGTCTGTGTGTACACACGTATACATTTTTGTAAGAATCAGCACGATACGTGCACCACCAGTGGGCACACAAAGCCCCGGGTGCTGCCTGGCGCCCCACCCCCCTCAACCCCTGTATCTGCCGCCTTTCCATGGAACTACCTCACTCCCTTGAGCAGTTCCGGGACCAACTTTGCCCAGAGAGAAGCCGTCTCAGGATCCCTTCATCTGTCACCCAGAGGCTTATTCCAGCCCTGAGCAACTGTTCTAAATAACAGGGACCTCTGATAGAGAAGGGGGAGCCAGGAGGCGGAGGGGGCAGACTGGGTGCACCAAATGCACACTGAACAAATCTGGGGCCAGACCCAGCTCTGAGCTTCAGTTTCTTCAGCAACTAAAAAAGGAATCATCTTCTCTTCAGGTTCATCACGAGGACAGTCCTCAATGAACTTGAACATGCTTTCCTTACTGATTCCCTGGTCCCTTCCCTGAGGCCTGCGTCCTGACCACCAGTCTGGTTTCACAGCCCAGGTCCTGCCGGAGGCTAGACTCCACCAACTGTTCCCTGGCGTTCCCCTTCTGCTAAGTCCCTGGACGACTTCTTGGTCGATGCAATCCCCTATACTGAGACATCTGCCTTCAGCCCGCCTCTCCTCACTCCTCAGTCTTCCCACCAGCCTCAGTTTCCCGTCCTGGGCTACTCCAAGGACTTTCCCAAAGAACCTGATCCATATGGCTTCGTCTGTAAGTCCTAGTCACTCCCGAAGTCTGGATCCACACACACCCAACCAAACTCCTGGTATGTCAGAAATGGATTTACCAGGCTAGACAGACAGACACACAAATACACCAGTGAGGAGAGAACACTCAAAACAAACGGACTGGCTCATTACCTTTGAGAACTAAGTTTCAAATAGGAGAATGCCACCTATTAGATCAGTGTTCTCTTTATGACATCCTTAGGGAAAAAAGTTCCTCAGTAACAGAAAAAGCCATGCTTCTTCTGTGAAACGGATCTGTTTTTATTTAAAGGCAATTACAAATTTGGAAGCTGATCTTAAGTCCCTTTTCTTTTCAGCTGCTGTGAAACTCAAGAGCCACATGTGTGGCCTAACTTCGGCACCTGTCAACTACTATCTCGTCCTTTGCCCTCAGGTTTCATCCTTTCACACTGCAGATGTCTTTCTAAGTTGCCACTGTGGTATAAGAGGAGCATAAACAAACTTAAATTTGAAATTAACACCTTTAGGGAAACGTGGCCTTTGCTTTTCCGTAGGCTTGAGTCCACCCGGGAAATGGCAGATCTATGTTGGTTTTTAGACCGACAATAATAAGGCAAGGAGCCTGCTGAGAATGTGGGATGGGAATGAGGTGGAAGCAAACTTAGGCCTGTGCCCCTCAGTTCTCTCCCACGTACCCCTAAAGGATGCATGAGGACAGCGGCCAGCATAAGGGACATGGATGCCTGGGGCAGCACACTCCATCACTCTGTGCAAGCCTACTCGGGATGATACCAAATCAAATGCGTATGTAAAGCAGTTTAGATTTTCATTTGGCTAAAACCGAGGAGACTGTAGACTAACAGAATAAATAATAACGATAGCTTTTCCTAAGTCGCCCTTAGAAGCACTCTAATGGGAGGTGAAAGGCATCTCTAAATCGGGGGAGAACAGGTGGCACACCTTGCAGAGGCTCTCAGCTGACTTGGGAAAAAGAGCGCAGCCATACCCTGCTGAAGTGCTGAGAAGTGCAGAGGGCCCTCCCGGAGAGTGAGGGAGTCATGGGTGCACTGCCAGCTGGGCTCCAAACTCAACAGTCAGCAGCTGGTCCCCAGGCCAAGTGACCCGTGAACCCCGACCCACTGTGAGATCTATCAGGCTTGGATGTAGGCACCTTCAGCAGAATTCAAACTCCAGGTGGGAAACCTTCACTCCAGAGGACTGGGAAAATAAAACGGCAAAGATTCTTCATGGTCTGGAAACTCTGGAGACAGCAATGCTTGGGGGCAAAGCCAAGAGTCAAAGCCACAGGGATCGTGAATTCAACTTCTCATTTCAAAAGGGACAGCTCTATGACCCTGTGCAGGCTACCAAGTTTCTATTTCATTGCTATGAAACAGAGTAAGATTCCTGCCTTTTACCTCCCATTAGAGTGCTTCTGAGGCTATTCAGGGCTTCTTAGGAAAAGCTATCGTTATTATTATTCTATTAGTCTACAACCTCCTAGGTTTTAGCCAAATGAAAATCTAAACCACTTTTAAGTACACATTGGACTCAGTATCAGCCAAAATTGGCTCTGCGTCCTAGTAAATGCAAGTTTCCAGATGGCAAGATTCTAGGTGAAATCATCAAAAGACTACGTGAGTGCCACATATTATTATGTGCCTTCCACTCATTAATTCACCCGACACTCTGCAGGGTAGGGATGAGCCAAGCTATCTCCTTTACAAAAAGCAGACTCAGTGTTTTTTCACAGCTACACAAACAGCCAAGCCAAAATGAAAGGAAGGACAACTCCCTCCTCCCCATACCCTGCAATCTATCAAGCGGGGTCTGTGTTTTATCACTTTTCCTTGAGGGTTGCAAAAGTTCTGCAAGGAATTCTTTGATTACTGTAATACTTTCATCAACAAAAGAAAGTGAACTCCAGCAACACACTGTACTGTCAGAAGTGTCGTTATCAGAGGTGAAAATAATGAAGGATGGGCAGAAATACATGCCAGGATGCACAGCTCAGCAAGACTTCCCCTCTTTCCAGGCAAGATAGACGCTGGGCCCACAGGGGGCTTCCTCAGTGCAGCCTCCGAAGAGAAGGGGCAACATTCTGTGCACATCCCTATCATTCGGTACACTGTACACTCATAAAGGCAATGCCCGCTTCTTGGTCTTCCACGTATCACCACGTTGGCTGAGTGAAAGCAGATGAATCATCGTGGCTGTGACCCAGGCAGCACATTCCCACTGTCCTGCCCCTAAATGACCACGTCACGTGAGCCCTGGGGTAAGACCCAGACCCTGGCCCAAGCTACAGAAGCTAGCACCACTGCCAGCAACCTGCTGGGGAGGGACCAGCGCTTCCAACAATTTGTGTGACTAAAAAAAATTATGTTCACGTAAGTTTTATTCAGATAATTTGCTGTAGTTTTAGTTCACCTTTAAGGCACATGTAGATTAATTCACCACATTAGAAATCCCATTTGCTACAAACCTGTCAATAATCAGTACTGAGTCTGAAAGTTCCTGGTAACATTAAAAGTGACGAGAAGTGGCACTTTTGCTCTCAAGGCCAAAGCCAAAGAAACTGCTTGTTCCAAAGACTACCAAATTTCTCCAGTGCCTACAACAGAACTTAGCATCATCCATCAGACTTTAATAGTTACAGAAAGCTGCTTTGGGGACTTAATTCTCAATAAAAGATATCCAAGTCTACTCAATAGTATGCAACGTATGGGCCGCTCAGCATTAAGACTGATGGAACCGTGAGCTTCCCTTGCAGCAAACCACTGCCAGTTAAAGCCACTGTTCCAGCTAACTGTGCCCACTCCTCTGGCACAAAGTAACTAATTCTTGGAAACATTGCATGCAGTGGAACTCTCTCCCAAAGTCACAGGCCTCCAAGTTACAACCGCTTAAGAAAACTCAGGCCCCATAACTCCTGATTATAGGGCTGCCACCAGGCAGTCATTCTTCAAGGTCCGGACGTTTATAAGGCAGCATTTTGACTGCCTGCGGGTCTCCCACAGGTGCATTTCCACAGAATGCCTTCACACTGGCCACAGTGAAATAAAACACCTTATTCCTCCCTAGAGAATAATGCAGGGCTGTCTGAACTGAGGAACCTGTCCAGGCAGGTACCGGCAGGTGCACAGACCCTTGTGAGACGGTGCAGAGGGCTGTCCTCCAGAAAAGTGACTGTGGTGACTCCTGAGGCAGCGCACGACTAAGGGTAGCCTCCCTGTGTGCTTCACATCTCTCATCCTCAATTTCCTCACCCAGAAAATAAAGGGATAAGTCAGACGACATCCAAGGCATTCAGTTCCGGAACTCAGAGGTTCCGTCATCAATTCAGCATTAATTTGCTTCTCGGATTAGTCCTCCCCTAGAAAATCCCTAAGGAAACAGGGCCCGGGTGAGATGAACAGGGGAATGTTAGGTACCTACAGTGGAGCTGCCGAGAAGGGTGGGCTCGCTACTAAGAGTCAGGAGTACTGGGCTGGCAGATACACCTCACACAGGTGGTGAATAACAGTTCGAGGGGTGGTTTGATCTACTGCACTGCTTTTTGGGGGTCAGACGTGGCTTTCCTATCTTAATATCCAGGAAGAAGGGGAAAAGAGAATATCAAAAGTCTGTCCCAAAAACTGTCTCTTCAGAAAAGAAATAACCCCACTCCTTAACATCCTCTGAAGGAGTCACTCATCACGTGCACGACAAAAACCTAACTGGAAGGTGTGAAGTTAAACAGGATAAATGCATTATCTCACGAACACCTCATGTATTTCCTTTTAGGTCTCTTAGGACATCTCTGTTTACATGCAGAATGCAAAATTTTCATTTTTAAAAATTCCAACCTCTTTCAAAAATATTACTAGTCAAACGACTAAGAAAAGAGATGTTTCTGAGTTCTTCCAACTAGATACAAAGACTTCCACGTGACTTCTGGGATGAAAAAGTATCTCCCACCAGCACACGGGGCTGGGTGCTGTGGCCTTCTTAGCACATGCTTCCCCATCACTTCCACTCACCAGGACACGTCACAGCCTGCTGGGCCTGCCCCTCACGTCTGGAAAACAAGGTGTTTAGGATGAGCCCTATATTTAATCTAAATGAAGCTGGTAGGCACTTGCTTCCGTGGCTAGTGAATAAACGGCGTATGCCAAACCAACAAAGAAAGAAAGAAAGGCGGTATCTCCTTTTTCCTCTGGGAGTGAAGAGTGCAAGGAACATCACTTACGTCTGCTTTGCAGCCTGGAGAGAACAGGCAGTTCGGAGAGTCCCATCCCGAAGAATAATTACACTTCACAGGAGTGCAAGTCTTAAAAGGCTTCTGCATTCACTGTGGGTGCTTGTCTACAACCACACACTCAAGTCTGTTCTTCCTGGGTTCCGAAAGAGCGACCAGCCAGGTATAACGCAACTGCCTCATCTTTAACAGAGATCATGCAAACTCCCCTCCTTTCTCTCTTAAACCAAAATAAGAGATATGGTAGGAAAGAAGAGCCCAGTGAGGCCTCAGGCAGTTTTATGAAATCAAAATCCCTAAAGCTGGGATTAATTATTGATTTTGGAGTTTATTTAGTCAAAGTAGAGGCATGCTGATAGAGGTATCCCACCTCTATCACTTACCAAGTGTATGGCCTTGGCTAAGTTACAAAGCCACCCCGTACCTCAGTCTCCCCGTCTGTAAAGAAGAGCTGATAAGCATAAAGCCCACAGCAGCGCGTGGCCCATAATAACTGTTCAATTAACAGTAGCTTTTAGTTACAGCCGTGAAAATGATAGGTCAACCTAAGGTTGTGACTGCACACAGCACACCCATTCGCACCAATGCAGCTTTAACATACAACTGTTTTTGCCCTTTTTGTGGGGAGGGGATAAAAGCTTTCTAACTTCAACTACAACCTTCCCCGTAGAAGTCAGGGCTCGGGGACCTTATCCTCAAAACCAAAGGCCTCCTCTACAGCCTCCCAGAGGGGATTTCTGAAGAGAGGTCGAGCAGATTGATGTCCCTGATTTCCATCTTCAGTTCTGGGCCATAGGAGCTGAGGACTCAGATCCCTCTGATCCTTGGGCTGGGAGCCAAGCCTTCTACACGGCTGCCAGGCAAGCTTTTTCTTGTGAGCCAGGTTGTTCCTTAAGGCACTTTGCTCCTCTGTAAATGCATCCTTAATGGCAGAATTTTTTCCAACATACACCACCACCACCCCATCCCCCAAACATGCAAGCAGCAGCCCATCCTTTAGGAAAACCAAAATGGAAGTGAACTAACATGTGCATTTCCTCTGTGAGCAGTGGCCGCTTTGGGAAGCATCCCACCGTCGCAAGCGCTGAAGTTCCCACCAGCTGACTGACCTCTGACTTCTTTGAAAGGCCTGCGCGCTCCCGGAGCCCAGTTTCGAATTCTGCTCACAGCGTTAAGGTCACCGTATTTCGGACTCCCCTCCAAACTCTGGCTCCAGACGTGAAGTCTCCCAATGCAGCTTTCCCCACCACTGCGCGAACCTTCTGATGTTCCAGCACCTGGGCCTGCCTTCTTGCTCCTTCCCAAGACTCTTGGTGAATCTGAGGAGACTAACTTGCCTGCCCTCCCCATTCCCAAGAAGAAAACCCAGATTACTGTCCCTCTGAAGTTCAGCACCCTAGCCACGTCATCTCGGATAGAGCTTCATGGAGGAAAAGGTATTGCTAACAGCAGAAGAATTCGTAATCCAAACGAATCCTGGTTTGCTGGGGTTTTTTTAAGTGTCAGATATAAGAGCATTTATGAATCTCAGGCAACACTCTGAAGCAGCTGCTAGGAGGTCCTGAAATGAACTTCCAAGACCCGGCCAACCGACTGTTCTTCGCACTATTCATATTCCTAAAGCCATCAGCTGTGTTTGATATGGCTGAGCATGAGGCCCTGTTTAGTGGATCCAGAATCCAGGGATACTGTCAAGCAACAATAACTCGTTTTTTGCTCTTTACCTGGCTTCACCTCGCGGTGGGAGAGGCCGTGTGTCCTGCAGAACTCTGGGCCAAGATGCGCGTGGCGCCTCCTCACCAATGCCTCGCCTCGACCTCAGCACAAAGGCAGCATCACCTTCCCCTTCCCTTCACTCGCCCTCTCACACTGATTACGCCCAGCACATTTTAATCTTATCTCTCTCCCACATGTCCCACGTCCATCTGTGGGTGAGTCAGGCGACTGACTACTCCCCCTGTCCGACGCTGGTCTTAAACTAGGAACATTCCCCAAAGACCAAAACAAACAAGTACGGGGAAAAGATCACAAAACAATAAGAATCCAACCTAAACACGAGTCCTCTGAACACAGTACACACACTAGGATGAACACGTGGCTTCCTCTGTGCACCTGAGTGCATCGTCTATTATTGTTGTCTGGGGGAGGGGAGAGGTCGGTGCCCTTGACTGCGCAGAAAGCTACACAGCAACAAGGATCTGTGCAAAGTCTATTCTAGGGCTGAGAACTCTGTTACATCTCCACAGATACCAGTGCAAGCTCTCTGTTCATCTCTTCCTACTCTTATCAGGCCTCTGAAGTCAAGATGGCACGAAAAGTTTGATTTTTGACTCCTAATCCGCACCCAGCGGAATTCTGGACTCAGCAAATGTCTAAAAGCAGTGGTTCTCAAACTTCAGCTTGCGGCAGAATTACCGGACACCTTGTGACAGTGCAGATTGCTGGGTCCAGACTTTCTGATTCAATATGTTTGGGGTGAGCCCAAGAATCTGAATTTCCAACAGGTTCCTAGGTGATGCTGCTGGTGTGGAGACCATGCTTTGAGAAGCACTAGCTTAATGGGTCAGAACATGGTAGAACCCTCTATTATATCAGATTAGGGTGCACAAAAGAGTGAGTTTCTGTGTCTCAGATTTCAAGAAACGTACAATGACTCGAAATAGCACTGTCTCTTCTTAGGAATGCCTGAAAACTTTAAATTAGTTAACTAAGGTCCAGTGGAGACTAGAAAAATGAGTGGGGGCTGGAAAATTTTAAAGACACCACATTCATTTACACAAAAGAAAGTAGAGAGGAAATCCTAGTTAAACACAGTTTATTAAATAACGATGCCCGTGTCTTAGAAGCCAACTGTTCTCTTAGATCCCAATTTGATAGTGCTCTTTCCTTTTTATATGGAGCTTCCAGGGAGCAAAGTCTACCTTGTAATCTCCCTATGGAGAATAGGGTGGAAATAGGCCAAAAAGTCATTACTAAATTGGTTGATAACTTCCACAGCCAAAATCTCTCGTTTTTCTAAGACAGTGTTCTCAACCCTAACCGTACATTGTAACTACGTGGCAGCTTTAAAAAGTATAGATGCCCAGGCTCCATACCTAGAGGTTCTGACCTAATTGGTTTTGGATGGGACCTCGACACTGGTGTTTTCCAAAGCTTCCCCGTGATTCTCAAATACGGCCAAGATTGAAAACCACTGATGCAGAAGGAAGTTCACAGAGAAATAATGGGTGATGGGAAAGAGAGAAGAAGAAGGGCAGTAAGACCTCTTTAGATAATGTCTAATGACACAAAACAAGAAAGAATGGGAAAGTAGCTGGGAACGCCTAGGACAAGTAAAACTGAGGCTCTTAGATTCTGAGACTATCTAAGGATCAACCCAACACTGGCAGTCTTAGGTTCAAAAACCAGAAACAGCTAGATAATCAAGGAAGTACCCTCAACTGCCAAAGACATGGCAACAGTCCAAAGGACATATCAGGAAACCTTTTTTAAAACGGTACTATTTTTTTTCAGAAGAGTTAATAACTAGGAACTTGAGGCAAAGAGCTTTTAATGTCTCACAAACAAATCCTCTAAACGTTCAACTTTGAAATCATGCTCCGGAAAAACAATAAAAGGTATCCTTGAGCAAAGTTAAATGTTTTTCTTTTCCAAAGGGGAGGCAAGAGGGAAGAGACTGCAGCAGTAACTCTCAGAGCCCTTGGTAATCGAACTTATCTCCCCAGTAACCACACTGACAAGTGAGTTTTCAAAGTTGTAAAATCATGTGATGCAGATGATAAAACCAAGAGAGAGTTATTTTCTCCTCTTCCTTCCTGACTAAGCACAGATGCATGAGGTAACAAGCCGGAAAAGATATCTGAAAGCTTTATGATCCTTTTTAAGGAAGAATGATGAACACAAAACAGACAGTAGAAGAATGCAGTGTTGGTGGTCAGTGGACAGAGCAGGGAATCTCAGCGCAGGTAACGCAGACAGACGTCAGGTGAAAATTATCTTTGCTCACAACAGGACAAACACTGGGAGCCCAGAGAGAAAAACCACTGCGCTAACAGTTAAAACTATCCATCAATTTAAAGCCTTTGATGTGATTAAAAAACCAAGATGTGGGAAAATCTGCATCTTAAAAATGAGAATAGTAATTTTTGATAAAAACATTCACTTGTTAAGTCATTATGTTAAAATCAATTTGGAAGGTGGTAGCTTTCACTAACACCTTAAGTTAGCTTTCCTAATTTGACACATGGTACTTCACCTAATTCAGTACTGACTGCCCACAAATTAACTTGAAGCTTTCCCTGATTTTATGAGACTATCAGAATAAACCTCTCCCTTCTCCCAAAGAACACCTACTAAGAGATGCCTACAATCGGATGCCAGGGAATTCCCCTGGCAGTCCAATGGTTAGGACTCCACACTTTCACTGCCGAGGGCCCGGGTTCAATCCCTAGTTGGGGAACTAAGATCCAGCAAGCCATGCAGCGTGGCCAAAATATATCAGATGCTAAATTTCACCTTGGCAACTAACATGAAGGTTGAATGTGGTAAAGCCTAACATATGGCCCAGATCACCTAGACTCTCAGCCTGAAAAAAAGGATCTTTCTTGGAAAGGAAGGGCACTAAATAGGACTGATTTAGATAATTCAGTTCAGCAGAGGACATGCATCTATTCAAACAGAAGGCTGTAAGCTTATCTGTATTGGACAGGGTTGTAGATAGAAGGCCTGATCGAGGTCACTAATTTCAAGAAACAGTATACTAGCTCACCTAGGAAGCTATCTATCAGGAGCTTAAGAGCCCAAGTGTGCTAAAGCAAGCATGCTCACACCCATGTCAGCTGGAAGACAACTTTAAAAGAACCAGGCCCACAACATTTCCAAGGCACACTCCGGGTTTCTCAGGGTTACACAAATGATGCACCCGAAGTAACTGATCATTGTTCTTTTTTTTTTAATTAATTAATTTCTATTGGAGTATAGTTGCTTTACAGTGTTGTGTTAGTTTCTGCTGTACAGCAAAGTGAATCAGCTATATGTATACATATATCCCCTCTTTTTTGGATTTCCTTCCCATTTAGGTCACCACAGAGCATTGAGTACAATTCTCTGTGCTATACAGCAGGTTCTCATTAGTTAGCTATTTTATACATAGTAGTAGTAGTAGTGGTGTATATATATGATCACTGTTCTTTTAAAGAAATTCAGGAGAATGCTTGGACCTAGAGTTTCAATTTTTTACTTTTTAAAAAAAATTACCTTGCTTAAAATGTACTCTATAGGCCACTGTTTATTTACATGATAGGTATATTCATAAATGGCAAATGGATGCTGTTAATGGGACTATTCTGACAAATAACTAGTGAATAATGGTATGTCCCTTCTCATCCTACCGCCTGGGGAAAGAAGAAGAAAAACAAAAAGTATGAAGGGTGCGATTAACAAGTCCTTGATTTGGAAATGAAGGCTGCCACGCAGCCCCAGAACAGCGATCATATAAGGTAAAAATTCTAGAAGAAATATGCAGCAAAACGGAGTTTTAAATTAGGTAGAATTTTTTTTAACATCTTTATTGGAGTATAATTGCTTTACAATGGTGTGTTAGTTTCTGCTTTATAACGAAGCGAAATACATGTATCCCCATAAGTAGAATTTTTTTAAGGAATTTACCAACAAGAAGTTCTAATGGAGAGATCTAGAGAAAGTGTTTTTACTTTATGAAAACCTTACAGCATTAGAAGAAAAACTATACTGAGTTTTTAAAAAAAAATTAAGTAAACTAAAAATGAAAAGAGAAAGGACAGGAAGGTGAGCAGGAGGCCTTAAACATCACTCAGACAAGCTTAATGTGAAATATGGAACCAAGGCAATTATCTAGATAATTTATGATGAAAGAACTATCATTTTTGAAATTAATTATTAGGACACTTTAGGAAAAAAGGCAGTTTTGAGATTTGATTTATGCGAATCAATGGTTTAACTCTCCAGTTGATCTTTTTAATGTAGTACCAATTTTCAAGAAGATATCTAACAAGTTGTACTGGATATAATTTTATGCCCTGCTTCAACTTCAGGCCTATACCCAGAGATGTGCCTTTAAAAGTCCACAGAGGCCAAGGCCGCCTTCTGCGCAGCTGCCTCTGGCCCCGTCACCCTCCCCCACACCCTGGCTGTGTTCAGCTATCAGGCAGAGCCATTCTGCCTGCTCCACGTTTATCACGGGGTTTCAGTCTATCTTCTGGACACTGTCCAGACACTACTCATCTATCTTTACTGTGAAACTGAGAGTTCTAAAATTTTTTCCAACACACACATGGGATTAGTGTTCTGCAAGCCATATTTTATCTCAGGGGGCATGGGTGCTACATTCCTATGGCCAATTAAAAGCATCATTTTAGGTCCTACTCATACATATTTTACCTTGAAGACAAAAGCAGTAAGCTCCTTAATAAGATAAACACTTTAACCTGGCCAGCCACTTGCATTATGCAACATTTTCTGTTTCTGTCTTAGTACCTGCCTTTAAACCTGTTAGTAACTGCATTGCAAAGGGTCGACCACCTCACAAAATATGCTTAATACCTTTAATTATGAGATCTGACTCAGCAACCACAATTCCGCCAGAAACTTCTTATAAATGTTTTATTTTTTTCCCCTGAAATCCGTTTTTCTTGGTGGTATTACCTCCATCCACCTACCTACCCAAAGCCTACAGAAACAGAGATATTCTGTTCTACCAAGGCAGAAATTTCTCAGAGACAAAAGCCCAACCCAAAGGATTTCCACACACCATGTATCACTCTGTTAGTTCTCAATACTAATACAGTATTTATCTGACCCACAGTAAACCATGGTTACACAAGGCAGTGTCCAAACAGAAATGAGAATCCCCAAATCAAACTCCCCCACTAAAAGCCCAGGCACTGTCTGGATTCTTAAAATTATTAGCTCATGCAAAATCAGAGGCAGGAGCCTAAATCATGGGTCTCCGTCCACTCCCCCAACAACACAGAGACGTGCTAGTTACCCTGAGTCAGCCACAGTTCGGAAGATAAACATTCAAGACAGTATTCTGAAAGATTAATAATGGGATTGATGGTAATATATATAAAGAATGTGGCACACAGTAGCAACTTACGAAATGGGAGCTATTTAATTTTACTGCTGTCTCACCCCTACTGAAAGTCCCACCCGCACTCAGGAGGCAGCAGAACATACTAGAAAAGGCAAAAGTTCAAAGAAACCTGGGTTTGAATCCCAAGCAATTTACTGAAACCTCTCTGAACCATTTTCTTGCCTTTAAATTGGGATTTATATTTAAATGACTATCACGTAGGATTAATATTCAATGTAAAAAACCTAGCTGAGTGGCACATAGTAAGTGTTCAATAAATCACAGTTACTACTACTATTATTATTATAACTAGGCTTCAGAATATCTTGTGTCAACTCCTCTTTTTACTGTAAAAACAAAACTGTGCTTCCAGTTGACTTATAACCCTGGCTCCCTTTCCCAAAATTATCATTTTGAAATATGAGAAAAAAACAGATGCAATTCTGATTCTTAAATACTTCTGAATAATTCAGCCCAAACACCTACGAGGTACCTAGAAAATACCTGCTGCTACTTGGATGAGGACAACCACTCTATGTTCTATGCTCCGTCGGAATTGTTGGGTTTTGTGGACATAAATGTATACAGAGGAGACGGGAGCCTGAAGGCTCAAGTGTGTTGAGACTCTGAAAGGCCTTGAACCAAGCACAGGAGGAGCTGAGGGGACTCCAGAGGGATTCTGGATTGGCCTTACTGCCACCATGGATGGCAGTGAAACTGATGGGGCTCCATCTTCTCAAGCCTGACTGGGACAGGGAAGAGAGAATTCTTCAAAACTCACTCTCCTTTCGCTGAGGACCCAGGCTGCTCCCTGCCCTTAAAGACTGACGGTCCTACACCAAATGGCTCAGCCAGACCTCAGGGCCTTAGAGTAAACCTCAAGTCCATACTCCACAAGCACAGCCATTCCACCAGCTTCACGAAAGAAGCCAAAAAGTGGAAATTGAGTAAGGAGAGTGGGAGGGTTAGGGAGGGAGCCAAGAGTACAGGCTAAGCGGGAGGGAGGGAGGGACGAGTTGTAGCAGTTCTCACTGGAAAATCAGGGGAATTCATGCCTCCCTTCTGTGCCTCAAAGCAGGATGAAGAAAGAAGAAATTTAAATTACCAGAAAGTAACCTATCAATGATTAACATTTTAATTTTAATCTCAATAAAACCTTTTTTTTGGGGGGGGGCAAAATATGTGAAGGGGGTCAAAAGATACAAATTTCCAGTCATAAAATAAGTAAGTCCTAGGGATTTAATATACAGCATGGTGACTGTAGTTAATATTTGTATATCTGAAAGTTGCTAAGATAGTAAATCTTAAAAGTTTTCATTACAAGAAAAAGAAATGTTAACTAGACTTACGGTGATGATCATTTTGCAACACATATAAATACCAAATCATTATGTTGTACACCTGACCCTAATAATATTGTATGTCAGTTATATCTCAATTTAAAAAAATAAAATAAAACGTTTTTATTCTTCTCTTCTATCTACAACCCTTCCTGTCCCTCTCTTCCACCCCTGTGCTCCTATGTTTGTTTCCTAGAGCGAGCGGCTTCAAACAACAAAAACTTATTCTCTCACAGTGCTGGAGGTTAGAAGTCCAAAATCAAGGTATGGGCGGCACCATGCTCCCTCTGAAGACTCCAGGGGAGGATCCTTCCTGGCCTCTGCCTAGCTTCTGGTATCTCCCAGCAGTCTGATGCTCCCTGGCTTGTAACTGCATTGCTCCAACCTTTGCCTCAGCCTTCATGCAGCCTTCTCTGCATCTACCATGTCCTCTCTTCTCCTCATAAGGATACAAGTCATTGGATTTAGGGCCCACACTAATCCAATATGACCTCATCTTAATTTAACTAACTACCCCCGGAAAGACGCTATTTCCAAACAAGGTTACATTCTGAGGTTCCAGGTGGACATGAATTGGGTGGGGGGGGGCGGGGGGGGATATTATTCAACCCAGTACAGCTGCCAAATGAAAATAAACCACCACCACCAAAATATGGGGCAAAGTGGAGGGAGATGACAAATTACAGCTTCACAGAACTACAGAACTTTAGATGATAAAAATGTCAAAGTTATCATCTCCAGTGGATCCATAACTACTAAATCTGAAGTGGGAATAATGTAGCTTTTGCCTTTCTCTCACCCACAGGAAAATGAAATCTTGGAAAATATCAAAAGTCTCAATCAAAAGAGCACTAAAACACAGAAGCATCCACTGACCCAGACACTTGACATACTGTGAAGTCTGGTATCAGGTATAGATGAACATTCACATATATTATCAAGAGTGGGGTAGCAAAAAGATGTAAGCCAGGGGAAGACATTTTTCAGTTAAAAATGCTTTCATTTAACTATTTGGGGATGAGAATTGGACCATGGGTCTCAGAAGACCAAAGTTTCCTTTTTAAAAAGTTACCTCGGGTTTTTAAACACTCCCTCCTCCAAATTATCCTTTTCTAACAATGACATAAGCCTACACGGAAGCACTTTAGAGTTCTTTTTTTTTGTTGTTTTTAACCAAGGTATTATTTTAGCTATGTGGGGGAAAAAAAACTTGAGATCAGTTTAAAGACTTGGGTACTCCCTCTGCTGGCTCTAAATTTAAAGAAAATTCTCAATGGTTTCAGGAGCCAAGTTATTAATTTCACTAGACATCCAAACACAAGGAAAAATACGATGTGGATTCTCCCACACATACACACACAGAAGTCTTCGAAGAAATAAATAAGAAATTACAAAACACATACTGAAAACTGCCAAAGGCATCTGTTGGGTTTATTACGGGTTCACCCCAGAGGAAAGCTAATGCATTTGCTTATCTGCGTGCGGCAGGGGCCACCTCCGACCTTGGCTTTGCCCCACAAGCATGCCACAGCTTTCCTTGCTCTAAGCTCACCTCTCCACTGCAGGCCAGGGGTGCATCTGGACACCCAGGCATAGTGAGCCCCCAGAAGATAACCTGGCTTCTTCACCACAGACAATTATAGAAGTAGCAAATTAGTGCAGGTACCACAGGCCACCAGAGAACTTAGTCTACTTCACTTTGTAATGTTATCCCATAGTAGGGACTAACACACTCCAGAGAAAAAGCCTCAAGATTAAAACCACAAAAGAAGGTCCAAGTGAAAATGCACACTCTTGGGTGAAAAAACAAAGGCCCAGCTTGAAACATACTCTAATTATACATTTGTGTTTTACCAGGAAGGAGTGATACAACACAATATTCTACAGATGCTTGCTATTATACTTCTTTTTCCAACTGGGGAAACTGCAATACTGAGAAATGAAAGTTGTTCAGTCAAGAATGAAATGGTTAGATGCGGAGCCTGTCTGGGCAGTGATGCGATCAGAATTGGGATCTTCTATGATAATCACTATCTGAACCACCTATTCAGAAAACTACTTCGGAAGAGCTGCAGACTAGCCCTGGAAAGGTCCAGCTCAGACTGCTCGGTATCTCTTCTTCCTTCATATGTGACTTCTATTTTCCAATCCATAAATAAAAAACTTCAAGTACATCTAGGATTTATACCCCCAAATGCAGAACATTATGGACAACTTAGTTTTACATCACAGCTCTGCTCCTGTAGTGGGTAAGTATGTACATTTTAGGCTGAACAATGCCATGGTGACTCTTTCTAGACAGTCATATTGATGCTGCATAAAGCGGGGTCCACACACAGAGGGAAGACTTGATTTCAACCTTCTCTTAAGGAAAAGTCATCCGAAGATCAGGTTTCCCTCAGTTTCTGTGATGGGTAGTGACTGGCACTGATGAAGTTTTCAAGGACCTCTACACTAGAACTGCAGAAATAAGACACTACAAGAAATGCCTTAGATAGCAGAGCATCATTTCATAATTACACTACATCATATCGACACCAACGCTAGGAAGTCTGGGCCACCTTCATAGCTACAAGTCTCCAAAAGATTCCACACATGACGTCACCCCACTCCTGAGTCACGTCATCCCCTTTCAATGTTACTATCCCAGAACAAGGCTAGGCTCATGGGCTGAGGGCATAATGATCCCAAGAGCAGATCCCAGCATCAGAAATGCTTTTGTCTGTTAGACACCTTCCTTGCTTTCAAGGCTTTTACACTGTAGTTGAGAATATACAGGAGTCACAGAAAAATGGCAAAAGGAACAGACAGGAGTCAGAGGGCGGGCAGGGTAGGATGGCGTTGAGAGAGTAGGTTTTTCCAGCAAGGTGAACGGAGAGTGCTGATGCAGAATGCAAAGAGAAACACAGCTACTGTCCTGCCAGCCAGCCTAGAGGATGGGGGAGGGGAAGCAGAGGAGAGAAAATGAAGTAAGAGTTTGCAGAAATGGAGATGACTAGAACAGCTGTGAAACCACAACGGTTAGTAACAGATATTACAGAACACTAGTGCCCTGGGTTCAGTTCACACAGACATTCTTAACTCCACCCCTGCTAGCTGTGGGTCCCTGAGGCAGTCCCTCACATGCTCCTGGCCTGTTTCCTCACTTGCAAAATGAAGTAGTTATATGATTTTTAAGACTTCGTTTAGTTCTGAATTTGAGGCAAGAAGCAATACAGATGATTCGACTGCATCAAGGATCCACATCCACTCCGAGAGGCCGGTCCTATACCACAGCCCCACGAGACAGAACTGGGGACCCCAGATTAGTCCAGGGCCACAGGCATGCTCTAATCCGGGTGGGCCTGGGAAGGCCCCAGCTTCTCCCAATCAGACCCAAACTGCAGGAGCCACATGACAGTGATCTTGCATCTCCAAAGCAAGCTGAAGATGATCTGCAGAGAGCTAAAAGCCGGCTCCAAGCCAGATCTCAACTTCGACTTTTCTGTTTGCTGGTAACTTCTCTGCAGAGAGCCGAAGCACTAAGGAAAGTAGAAGTACAGAGGGGAAAAAAGGCAAAGAGAAGGGACAAGTCTACAGAGCACAGATTTGCATGTTTATTTTCTGTCTTCCCCCAAGAGAACACAAACTCCTATGAACTGGAACCTTATCTGCCTTGTGCTACCACTACATCCGTGGGCCGGGCAGAACGCCCTGCACACTGTATGCCGTTGATACATACTTGCTGAATGAATCAAACGGCATGAAATGCAAACGGGTAAAAAGGTTTTCTCTTTCCAATCTTTTACTCGCTTACTGTACGCCAGCTGTATCAACCACTGATACTAACCCACCTACGTATGTGTCATCACCAGCTCCTTCTATAGCAGCAAAAAGCCAAAGTGGTCTTCAGGGCTCCTCCATTTGTGATACAGGAAACGGTGAGGAGAAAAATGAGGAGTCAAAAATAGGAGCAAGTCTGTTCCTCACAGACAAGATGAATGAGCACGAAAACAAAACAAATTCCCATATTCTCTCCAGCCCAGGGAATCTGGAATCTGATCAGCAATGGGTAATTTGGGTACCTCCCCAGAAGGCACTGGCCTAGAAAGTCTTATCTTTGCATTTTTATAAAGATCCTTGGATGAATGGTATCTGCTAAACTTTTTGCAAACCAAGTAAATGACTTTTTAGTGGGACAAGGCTTCTTCATTAATTTTCCAAATAAAAGTACCTTGCAGGTTTTAAGTAAGCATCACGAGTATTAAAAAGTTTAACTACAAGATGTTCTTCTATGGTGTCATTCTCTTAAAATAGAACCCTCCTAAAAACTCCTAAAAATAAGTCTGCATAGTTTCATTTCATTTTCGAAGAAGGAGATAAACATATCAAAACAAACAGCTTCTTTTTAAAAGAGTCTCTCTGCTACACGGGGCTCACCGATCAAAGTCTAAAAGGGCCAATTTCTTCACCTCACAGGTCGATGACACAGCTTTGAAAAAGAAGAAAAACAGTCCCCCTGGTGTACTGCTGCTGTAGAAAGAGGAAGTATGTTAGTTGAGAATCACTGACGAAGACAGTGCTGCCAAAGGAAATTACAAAACAGCATTTTAGCAACAGGGGCCAAGCTGAAGACAGATTCCTCATACATGGCATGACCGTAACTGGCCCTTTACTCCAAAAGGTGACTGAGGTCAAAATTAGAGGCCAAAATGGAATTATTATGAGTCTGTCATTTTGAAATTGTTAAAAATATTTTTAAACGTCAAAGTTGCAGTTAAAATAACATTTTTTAAACACAGTGTGTTGAAAAGGAACTGGGTGCGTTCATCTAAAAAGCTAGAACAGTGAGGACGTGAGCAAGCTTTAGGCGGCAGGTCAGCCCTCATCTTCCAACCTTGGGAAGTATTGGTGAGAGGACACATTCTCACGTGAAGGAAGCCTCAGTCTCTTGAAGGACCATCCTCTGCAGCAGCAGCCGAAGTCCTCACACAGCATCTCACGCTTATGAAATCGTAGGAACCACCACAGAAACCCATGGCTGCCTAACGTGACTGTGCCCTGACCCACGGGAACCACAGATGCGTGGGCGTGTGTAGGAGAATCAGTAACAAATGGGCCTTACCAAGTAAACCCTGGAGTCCTAGAGGTCTGCCTGAGACAGGTGGAAACAGACAACTCACCAGCTCAATTACAGGTGCCATGCAAGTAAGCTGAATCTGAATTAAAGGAAATGTAACCTTTTCCCCTCTTAACCACATCTGATTATTCATTTCTACTTTCATGCCCGAAGTAAGGGAACCTGCAAGATAGCCACCACCTTTCTCCCTGGCACAGTTTGCATCCGACAAACTTCAGTTAACCAAGAGCTTCCTCCTTTTGTTAAAATGCTCTCTTTTTTGCCTCCTTCGTCACTTCATAGTTCCTAAGTACCCATCCTGATAGGCACCAGACAGCTTTAAAAACACTGTGCACTCACTCAGCCTCCATCAATAATCATCCATCTTCCGATGCTGAAACAATAACCAAGATTTTTTAGATTGAGAGGCAAATATGCTTTTCAGGAAAACAACTTCTACTTACATAAGACTACTCAGTATTTAATAAATAACCTTTAAAAAGGATCAATTTAAAGAGAAAAACAGTGTGAAAAAGATCTCTGGAACCACGGCTACTAACTACCTCTGTACTAACTAGCAGTGTGACCTTAGAAAAGTCATTAACTTGAAGAATCAAGTTCTTCACCTATAAAATAAGGGGGTTGAAGGAGATCTGCAAACCTCATCCAGGCTGTACATTAAAATCACCTGAGAAACTTCAAAATAAAACTAAAAACAACCCCACCAACCAATGCCCATACATCAGCCCAGTTAAATCAGGTTCTCTGGGCACTGGTATTTTTTAAAAGCTCCCAGGTAATTCTAACATGCAACCAGGATTTTGAGCCACTGGTCTCAATTCTGATCTCTAAGGCCTCTTTTCTAATTCAGTCTACGATCTTAGAGTGATAATTCTGGTTAAAAGATCTCATAATACAATAGCCCAAAAAGCTACAAAAAAGTAAGGCCTAGACCCTGCATATTATGCCTATGTGCACACATGACTAGGAGAGGTTAACCTGAATTCTAGACATTTTTAGAAGTTAAAAACCTGCATGCATAACTCAGAATGAAAGTAGTGTGGTTTAAATGCACATGCATGCTTCCAAAATGAATAATCATGATAGAAATCAACTCCTGAAACTCGGATGCATGGAAATGGGTCACAATTAGCTCCTGACCTCTCCCTTGTCCCTCTTTTTCCACCCCCCACTAAACCACAAGCACAAAAAAGCTTGGCTATTAGTCATAATCGGAATGTGAAACCAGCAGCCCCAGTTTCAAAGGGCATTCTCCATCATCAAAGATTTGGAAGTTCCTGCATGGCTGCATCTTTTGATAAAGGTCATCTTACAAAAATTCTTCAACTAAATTATATCCCTATAGTCTTCAAGGATTAGTTTTTGTGTGATACTCAGAAACAGAATTGGTGTAAAATTTTCAAGTAAAACTACTCATAGAATATGTGCCCTGTATTAAACATATTAGGGCTGGGCAGTTTCAATTCACAATATTTAATAGGATTTTAGTTAAAGAAAGATGAGATAACAGAGAAGGAAAAAAGAAACCATGAGACCAAAAATAGGACAGAAAACCACAAAGTTTATGACTAGGTCCAAAATCTCTATTGCAAATCCTGCAAGCTACATGAAAACATAATTAATCCAGTCTCAACTCATGGCTACTTTTGGTAATACCACTTCCTCACATAAATCTTAAATTCAGATACTATAAAAAATTCAAATACTATAAACTGGTATTATCTTTAACTATAAACACGATGCAAGAAACATTATTTGTGGAGTTTAAATTACTTTCATAATCTTAAAAATAATAAGAAAGGTAAAGACCCTTCCTATGTTAACTTTTAAACTAACTTAAAGCTAACTTTTAACTAACAGATTTTCTGCCAAATTCAAAATATGCAGAACTAAATTTCAAGTGTGAGAAATTTGGAAAATATCCCACCACCCCCCAAAATCCATCTTCTTAGATCCCATAAATTCACCCTTTCCTAACACTGAACCTTGAGATTAACCCTTACTATCCACTTGGAAACTCAATTTTTAAAGGTATCACATTAGCACTGTTTTGAAACGGAACTCTCATCTGTTTCATAAATGTCTCTCATATCACACAACTCATATTCCTTTGCAAAGCAATAAAATTAAATCAAATGTAAAATTCATAATATCAGCATTTGTTCAAGGATGAGCTAGATCTGTGGAATAATATCAAAGCACACATTTTGCTTTTAAAGTATCTAAACAAGCCCTTCCCAATACTAGCCATAAAAAAAAATTTTTAAAGGCACTTTGCAAGATTTTTTTAAAGCGAATTAAAAGTTAATAACACTAAATTCTTTAGCTTTTTCATACACTGACTCTTCTACAGTGTTTCAGTTCTCTGCCTAAGGTCAAATTATTCTTATTTTACACACCCACTGGAACCCAGGAAGTACAGGGCTCCCCAAAGACAACGAAGGAAAGGACAGAAGGAGAAAGCAACTACCTCTTTAATTAAAAAAAAAAAAAAAAGCTAACTTGTTAATAGAAGCAACTGACAAACGATATGTATCTCCAACTGCACAAGGCACAGGGCTCTCTTTTGCCTGGTACACATTCATATCTTAGCAGACGGGACCAGGAGGATGAGGTGCAAGAGCAAAGCAGCTGGGTATCAGCAGCCCCGCAGGGGGACAGGAGTTAATCTCTTTGGATGCCCAACTGCAGGAAGTCATTACATCATAGGCCTTTCCACACCTCTCTCCCTACCACGTGTCCAGTGCCCCAAGAGGCAGAAAAGGAGCAGTAGAGAGCCTCTCTTCGGGTTCACTTATAATAATAGGTAGAAGCCATTACAGTCCAGCCCTGCCAGCAAACCTCCCTCCCAAAGGCTTAGGTGAAGCGCCAGGCCCCAGTCCTCCACACCTGGACCCCCTGCCTCAGACAGGGCCAGAGCCCAGGCCTCAGAGGGGAAGCAGCAGGTGCAGCTAGTCCCTGTCGAGGTGGCAGGGCTGGCCCGTTCCAGGTCCCAAATCATCTCAGAGGCTACTCCGAGGCAGGTTTGCTGTTGAGACATCTCTGAGGAATAAAGGTGTCAACACAGGCAAGGAAAGAGAACCGGCCAAGAAAAGGTTTACAACCACTGCTTTTTGTCATGGGATCGATGTGCCTGTGGGAATTAATTAACACCCACAACCCCGAAACTTGGACACAAGGGTTCTCATCCAGCTAGTCACAACACACCATGCTCCTGCGACCTACTGGAAACCACACATCCAACCTCACCTCCGGGCACCGATTCCCAAACACGTCCCCTCACTCCACCCGCAGCGGCCTCGCGTGCACCCACTACCGGGAAATCGACTCCAAAGTTGGCCAAGGACCTACCTCCTCTGCGATGACCCAGGAATCCGGCAAATGCACTCCTGTTCGTCTGTCCTTCCCTCGCCAGCGTCCCTCGCGCCCTCTCCTCACCTGGCCATGCCCGAGGCTTCCCCAGGAGCCTCCTCTCCCCCTCCCGCCGCCTGCGCTGCCATCCCCGGGTTCCCCTCCTCCCGGGTCACACAGAACCCCCAAAGCCTCACAGCGGAGGCTTTCCCTGCCAACCCCTTTCCCCGGCGCCCGCAGGCGCGCTCCGACGAATCGAAGGCACATCTCGCAGTGCGCAGGAGGCCCGGCGGGTCTGGCCGCCCGCCCCAGGTGAGTACGCACCTTCCAGCCGGCAGAGCTGTTGCTGTCGCCCTTATCCTTGAAGTAGGGCACGCAGCGCACCATCCACTCGTAGATCTGGGACAGAGTGAGACGTTTGTCCGGGGAGCTCTCGATGGCGCGAGTGATCAGGTCAGCGTATGACAGGTTCCCCCAGGCGTTCCGCCGCGACGAGCATTTCCTCGGCTGCCCGGAGCCCCCAGCCGCCCCCGGCTGCGGCGGTGGCAGTGTCTGCTGAGGCTGCAGCGGCGTCTGCGTCCCCCCGCTAAGCGCGCCCGCCGTGGGGGCTGGCCCGGACCCGGGGTCCTGCCCTCCCGGAGCTAGCAGCCGAGCCGAGTCCTCCAGGAGCAGCCCTGAGCCCAGCGGGCCGCCCGCGCCGCCGCCGATCGCCATGGCCGAGCCGGCCCTACCGCCGCCGTCCTCGTCGTCTTCATCGTCCTCCTCCTCGGGGATCATGGAGTCAGCGGCCGCCTCCCCCGAGGGCTTGGCCGGGCTCCCCTGGAGCTCCGGCCTCTGCAGGGGCCACGTACAGGAGCGCGGCCGGCTTTGGGGCTCGAACTCCGGGTCCAGCTCCACTTCGAGCGGAGAGAGCGGGGCCGGGGAGGCCGGCGCCTCTGCCATCTTCGCCGCCCGCCCGCCCGCGGCTCGGGCTCTCGCGCTCTCCTCTCGCGCCGGGGCGGGGTGCGGCGGGGGAGGGACGGGGGCGCCGCGAAGACTCGGGCTCCCGGGCGCCGCCGTCGCCGCTACTGCCGCCGCCTGGGGAAGCACGAGAGAAGAGAGAAGGAGAGTTGGTTATCCCGGGCTGCAACCCAGTCCTCGCCCGCCGCCGCCGCGGCCACCGCTTCCCGATCGCACTGCGCCCGCCTCCCAGGAGCAGGCAGACCTGGAGACGTGCGTCCCGCGGACCTGGCGCAGCAGACGCGGCCCCCCTACCAGGCCGCTGGGGAGACTGGAGCGAATGGACAGGCTCTCAAGGGGCACTCCCCACTCCCCCCGCCGCCGCCGCGGAAGCTGCAGGTCTCTCCTGGGCTAGGTGGCGGGGCGGGGAAGAAGGGGGAGGGGCGGGGAAGAAGGGGGAGGGGCGCGGGCCGCGCCTTTAAAGCGGGCAGCAGCCGGAGCAGGCGCAGCCCAGCCGTGGTCGGAGCCCGAGTCTTGGGCGGGCGTGCGTTTGTTTATGTTTCGCTCCAGCCCGCTCAAGTGCTTCCCGCGGCGACGCCGCCAAAGTCTGTGGCGTCTTCGGCTCTTCTCCCAGTCCCTGGCCCTGCCGCCTCCGCGCCCCCCTGCCACCCCCCCTCCTAACGGAGGGCCCAAGCCCGGAGAAGGCGCGGGCATCTCCCTTCTCCCCTCTTCGCCCGCGGGCTGAGAGGGTGAACGTGGGTCCGAGAGCAAACGGGCCCTTGTCACTTCCAGAAAAAAAGGAAAGAGGGAAGAAGGGGGGCAAGCAGCTCGGCGGGTATTTGCAAAGGGTCGAGCCGAGCAGCAACGGCCACTTTGGGGGTTTGTGTGGTTTATTTTCCCGCGGGCGTCGTGTACTCCACCCCCTTCCTTGTAAGAGCGAGAGGAGGGGGCAAGTCGGAACGTCAATCTTCCAACAGGTCGGGAAGCACCAAGTCTCCCGGGCCGCCAGAAAACCCGGACCAGCACGTTCATCACCTCCTGGCTCCCGCTGCTGCCATCTTGACAGTTTCCCCCCTTCACTCAAGTCCTTTAAAAACACTAGCGGGAGAGAAGAGCGGCGCGCACACCGAGTCACGGGGAGGGAAAAGGGAAGCGCCTGGCCCAGCTCAGAAGCAGATCCGGAGTCACCGGGAAGGCGGCCGACCCGCTGCACAGCTCCGGCGCCTACCTGGGTTCCTTCTCTTCAGGAACGAGGGGGGAGGACTCACAATCCCGCGCGGGGCCGGGGCAGGGCGAGGAGGGGGCGCGCAACCCCGGCCAAGAAGAGGCGCTCCGGCCGCCGCCGCAGCCCGCCTGAAGAACCGCCTGTCAGCCTGCGCGCTGCTGCCTTCCACATTCCTCCTCCTCCCTTCCACGAGCAGGGCGGCCGCGGCAGCAGCACAAAGTTATAGACACACGCAGGGTGCCTCAACCTAAGCTGACGGCGGGCGGGCGGGTCCCCGCCCAGGGGGAGGGCTGGGCGGCGGGTCCGGGTGTGCTGGTGTGCGTGTGTGTGCGCGCGTGTGTCTGTGCGCGCGCGCGCCTGCGCGACCCGGCCCCGCGGAGCCCTTGGCTTGGGTGTGAGGCCGCGCGCCGGGGGCCGGGACTCCGCAGGCTCCAGCAGCGGTCCCCGCCGGGCTCCTCCTCTCTCCCGCGAGCCTCAACGACAACAAAGCGCGGCGCTGGCCCAGGAGAAGGGGAGGGGGGCCGCAGAGCCCCAAACCCTCCACCAGCGCAGTCGCGTGGCCTCCCTGACTCGGAGCAGGGCGCCTGGAACCGGGGGTCCTCAGCTAGCGCGTCCCTCCGCCAGGCTCTGCGCCCGCCCTGGTGTCCGGTTCCCCATTAGAACCCGACACCAGGTAACACCCGAGATAAGATGCTGACCGTAGATGGCAAGGGTTACCTCAGCGTGAAAATACTGGCAAGCGAAGATGTTGGTGCCCTCAGGACTTCGATAAACCGATGCCCTCAGATTTGATCAGGCACCAAGAGGTTTGCACTAACCTAGGACGCTTGACCGCAATCGTGTTTCACTTTTCGTGAATTTCACGGCAAACGAGGGGAGAAGTGTAACTCGGGAGAAAAGCAGATTATTCCACATTCCTAAATGCAAGAACAAATTCTGAACAACTGTTAATGGGAAATAATTAGTCTAATTTTTAAATGACGGCGAAATACCTAATTGTGCATTTTTTACTTTTTAAAAGAAAGCTACTCCTTTAGGTTTAGAAAAATATCTTCACAACTCCTTATCCTACGATCAGTACCCAAAGTCGTTCATTTGTGCACTAAGAATGCAAGACATGCGACACGCACACCAAAATTCTATCCGCTTTGGTTTATAAATATCTTTCCCCGCCCCCACCCCCCAAATCGTTCCAAGTCACTAGAAATATCTTGGAGTCCAAAGCGGACTCCGCAACAACCCTATACACAAAAAGGTCCAACCCAGCGTACCCAGGAATCCGCCCACCCGGCCGAATCCAGGCTCCGGGCTTTGCGTAGGACCCGTCACTCAAGTGACGCGAGGCCCCGCCCCTGCACCAAGCTAGTTCGACGCGTACAAACAGATGATGTCATTGTATCCACAAGCGCGTGACCCGGGATCTCTGCGCCGCGTCGCCATTCGCTGCGCCGCTTACTCGTCAAGCCGCGCCGCTTACTCGTCAAGCCACGCCGCGCGCTGACTGGCCGCGGCCACCCGTCACCAGGCCCCAGACGCCCCTCTCCGCCCCCCGCCTCCGCCCCCCAACAAATAATAAACAATCGAGTAAAATTCGAAGGAAGGAAGGAGGAGAGGATAGAGAGAGGGCGAACCAGAAGGCAATCCTCCGCGCGCTGATGGGAGGGAGAGTTAAAAGGAGAGGGACGTGAGAAGACCGGGGAGGGGAGGGAAGGAGCAGACCTGAGACGATGTGTCCAGCCGCGATGAGGTGGCATCAGGGGAGGAAAGTTGGAGAGCATTCTGCGGGGCACGCCTGGTAATACGGGGGGCGCTAGGGCCCGGCAGCGGCCGGTCTCGGGCCTCCTGGGCGGTGAGCGGCCCGCCGAAGGGGCGGAGACTGGGCCGCGCTAGCGCAGCTCGGGCGGAGCCGGCAGACACGTGCGGGAGGAGGGCGGGCGGGCGCGCGCGCGGGCGCGCGCGCCTCACAGGCTCGCTCTGGGAGCGCGGCACCAGCAGCAGAGCGCGCTTGTTTACCAGCGCACGTGGGTGTTATTTTTAAACGGAATGTTGTGCTGGCAGCTCAGCGGAGTGGCGGGCGCGTGGGGCCGCCCGCGCCGGCTGGGGGACGCGGCGGGGCCCGCGCCACGGCCTCTACGAGCGAAGCTCAGGGGCCAACAAGGCTGTCCCCACTGCGGGCACTTGTGCAGCCGGCCGCTCCGGCTGGGAGCCTGATTGCGAGTTTCGCGCGCTGTCCAAGCCCCTACCGAGACAAGTGTTCTCGCCGCGGAACGCTGCCTTTTGTAAGCTCCCTTATTCACATCCCGGGAACAAAGCCACCTCTTTCTTTTCGCCGTGGAGGCCGCGCCAGGCCGGGCTCCGCGGCCACCCGTTCCGGAGTAGAGTTCACACGTTCACACACTCATTGGCACAAAATACCGCCCACGAGGTGGATTCTCATCACCCTTCGTGGTTTGTGTCCCAGCTCCCTTGCTCCGAATGTCCCCGGTCCATCTGTGCCCGTCTCTTGGGCACACATCTCTGCCCACGTACATCTGCCCTTCTACTTCGGTTGTCTGCGGAAGGGGAGGTCTGGGGTAGAGGTCTCTGACTGCTTCCTGGACTTGACCCCTCTGCGTGCGGCCCCTCTCCTCTCGTTGTGTGCCTGTCCCACTGAGAAGCCCAGAGTTTGCATTTCGTTTATAAGCTGGCAGTGTGAAAGACGATGTACGATCACAGCGCTCAGCTTCAAGTGCCCAAGGCTGGGTAGAATTCATTACCCTGAGTCTGATTTTCTGCTTTGCACGAAGAAACAGGAGGCCAGATTACCCAGGGCTTTGCACTGTGGTAGAGCATAAAATCCAAAGAACTTTCAGTGCTTCTTTTTAATACTTTAACACACTGTAAAAGAAATCACCCGTTTTCTTCTCTAAATCTAAGCAATCCTTTGTCATTAAGACATAGAAAGAATGTGTTTACACTGGCCAGGCTCTCAGCCATTATATTTTCACTATAAACATGTTGAGTGTCCATTTACAGAATGCATATCCCAAGGGCATTCCAAAAAAAATGAAAGAGTTAAAAGATTCAGTAGATTAATTGAGCTCATTGTGACCCTCTTGGTGATTAACAGGGGTAGGGACATAATAAAGCTCTTTCCCTCAAAAAGCTTTACAGTCTTAGGGGGATGAAACGTTTAAAAGTTCAGTATTTCAAGAGCTTAAAAGCAGTACAAGATAAATACAAGAGGTCATACATACAGTGTTGGGTAATTTTCTAATGAGTTGAGGATCAAAACTTCAAATGGCAGTGACTATAAACATTCAGTCTGGTAAATGTGAATCTTACCCAAAGAATTAACACTTGTAATGTGTCCCTATAAGCAAGCCTTTGAAAACTCAGAGTGATTGTTCCCTTTTAGCCTGAAATTGCTTTGACCTTTGCTTTCTTCTTGAAGGCTTCCTTGGTCCTTCACTTCTTCACCCAAGTGTTTAGTATAGGAAAGCTGAATAAGTTATGGTTGTTGATTAGGAAAGAGTGCCAGCATTACCTTTGCAGTAGACTTTTTTATCAAAAAATTCCCTACTTATCATACCGTGTTTATTTCTACAATGATTTAAGGTGGCAACTGTCCACTCCATTTTGTAAATTCAATCACTGGAGGAACAAACATTTTTTTAAAATTTTTACTTGAATAAGCTAAGTAATCTGCTAAAACTGTTATCCTTATAAAACAGGAAGAGACATTAGATATCTTTCTCTCCACTATGTGAGGACACAGTGAGAAGGTGGCTATCTGCAAGCCAGGAAAAGAGCTCTCACCAGAAACCAAATCCTATTGGAAACTTGATCTTGGACTTCCCAGCCTCTGGAACGTGAAATTATTTCTTTGATCAGAAGCAGTGCCATGTTAGAGCACTGGAATCACAACTAAATGCTGAACAATCATTGACAGGAAGACACTGGAACTCACCAAAAAAGATACCCAACATCCAAAGACAAAGGAGAAGCTGCAATGAGACAGCAGGAGGGGCACAATCACAATAAAATCAAATCCCATAACCGCTGGGTGGGTGACTCACAAACTGGAGAACACTTAGAGCACAGAAATCCACCCACTGGAGTGAAGATTCTGAGCCCCACGTCAGGCTTCCCAACCTGGGGGTCTGGCAACAGGAGGAGGAATTCCCAGAGAATCAGACTTTGAAGGCTAGCGGGATTTGATTGCAGGACTTTGACAGGACTGGGTGAAACAGAGACTCCACTCTTGGAGGGCACACACAAAGTAGTGTGCTCATCAGGACCCGGGGGGAAGGAGCAGTGAACCCAGGGGAGACTGAACCAGACCTACCTGCTAGTGTTGGAGGGTCTCCTGCAGAGGTGGGTGGTGGCTGTGGCTCACCGCAGAGACAACAACACTGGCAGCAGAAGTTCTGGGAAGTACCCCTTGGTGTGAGTCCTCCTGGAGTCTGCCATTAGCCCCACCAAAGAGCCTGTAGCCTCCAGTGCTGGGTTGCCTCAGGCCAAACAACCAACTGAAGGGAACTCAGCCCCACCCATCAGCAGACAAAGTTTTACTGAGCTCTGCCCACCAGAGCAACACCCAGCTCTACCCACCACCAGTCCCTCCCATCCAGAAGCTTGCACAAGCCTCTCAGAGAGCCTTATCCACCAGAGGGCAGACAGCAGAAAAAGAAGAACTACAATCCTGCAGCCAGTGGAACGAAACCCACATTCACAGAAAGACAGACAAAATGAAAAGGTAGAGGACTATGCACCAGGTGAAGGAACAAGCTTAAACCCCAGAAAAACAACTAAATGTAGTGGAGATAGGCAACCTTCCAGAAAAAGAATTCAGAATAATGATAGTGAAGATGATCCAGAACCTCAGAAAAAGAATGGAGGCAGAGTTCGAGAAGATGCAAGAAATCTTTAACAAAGACCTAGGGACTTCCCTGGTGGCGCAGTAGTTAAGAATCCACCTGCCAATGCAGGGGACATGGGTTCGAGCCTTGGCCCAGGAAGATCCCGTATGTCACGGACAACAAAGCCCATGTGCCATAACTACTGAGCCCGCACACCACAACTACTGAAGCCCTTGTACCTAGTACCTGTGCTCCGCAACGAAAGAAGGCACTGCAATGAGAAGCCCACGCACCTCAATGAAGAGTAGCCCCGGCTCGTGGCAACTAGACAAAGCCAGTGCACAGCAACGAAGACCCAACACAGCCAAAAATAAATAAATAAATAAATAAATAAATGGCCTCCTCCTTTAAAAAAAAAAAAACCAAACACATAGAAGAATTAAAGAACAAACACCTAGAAGAATTAAAGAACAAACAAACAGAGATGAACCATACAATAACTGAAATGAAAACTACACTAGAAGGAATCAATACCAGAATAACTGAGGCAGAAGAACGGATAAGTGACCTGGAAGACAGAATGGTGGAATTCACTGCCATGGAACAGACAAAGAAAAAGGAATGAAAAGAAATGAAGACAGCCTAAGAGACCTCTGAGACAACATTAAATGCACCAACATTCGCATTATAGGGGTCCCACAAGGAGAAGAGAGAGAGGAAGGACCCGAGGAAAATATTTGAAGAGATTATAGTTGAAAACTTCCCTAACATGAGAAAGGAATTAGCCACCCAAGTCCAGGAAGCACAGAGAGACCCAGGCAGGATAAATGCAAGGAGAAACAGGCCAAGACACATAGTAATCAAATTGACAAAAATTCAAGACAAAGAAAAATTATTAAACGCAACAATGGAAAAATGACAAATAACATACAAGGGAACTCCCATAAGGTTAACAGATGATTTCTCAGCAGAAACTCTACAAGCCACAAGGGAGTGCCATGATATATTTAAAGTGATGAAAGGGAAGAACCTACAACCAAGATTACTCTATCCAGCAAGGATCTCATTCAGATTTGACGGAAAAATCAAAAGCTTTACAGACAAGCAAAAGCTAAAAGAATTCACCACCAAACCAGCTCTACAACAAATGCTAAAGGAACTTCTCTAAGTGGGAAATACAAGAGAAGAAAATGACCTACAAAAACAAACCCCCAAAATTAAGAAAATGGTAATAAGAACATACATATTGATAATTACCTTAAATGTAAATGGATAAAATGCTCAAACCAAAAGACACAGGCTTGCTGAATGGATACAAAAACAAGACCCGTATATATGCTGTCTACAAGAGACCCAATTCTGACCTAGGGACACATACAGACTGAAAATGAGAGGATGGAAAACGATATTCCATGCATATGGAAATCAAAGAAAGCTTGAGCAGCAATACTCATATCAGATAAAATAGACTTTAAAATAAAGAATATTACAAGAGACAAGGAAGGACACTACATAATGATCAAGGGATCAATCCAAGAAGAAGATATAACAATTATAAATATATATGCACCCAACATAGGAGCACCTCAATACATAAGGCAACTGCTAACAGCTATAAAAGAGGAAATTGACAGTAACACAATAATAGTGGGGGACTTTAACACCTCACTTACACCAATGGACAGATCATCCAGAGAGAAAATTAATAAGGAAACACAAGCTTTAAATGACACAATAGACCAGATAGATTCAATTGATATTTATAGGACATTCAATCCAAAAAGAGCAGATTACACTTTCTTCTCAAGTGCACACGGAACATTCTCCAGAATAGATCACATTTTGGATCACAAATCAAGTCTCAGTAAATTAAAGAAAATTGAAATCATATCAAGCATCCTTTCTGACCACAACGCTATGAGACTAGAAATAAATTACAAGGAAAAAAACGTAAAAAACACAAACACATGGAGGCTAAACAATACATTACTAAATAGCCAAGAGATCACTGAAGAAATCAAAGACGAAATCAAAAAATACCTAGAGACAAATGACAACGAAACATGACGATCCAAAACCTATGGGATGCAGCAAAAGCAGTTCTAAGAGGGAAGTTTGTAGCAATGCAATCCTACCTCAAGAAACAAGAAAAATCTCAAATAAACAATCTAACCTTACACCTACAGGAACTAGAGAAAGAAGAACAAACAAAACCCAAAGTTAGTAGAAGGAAAGAAATCATAAAGTTAAGAGTAGATATGGCCTTTATTATGTTGAGGTAGTTTCCCTCTATGACAAACCCACAGCAAGCATCATACTCAATGGTGAAAAACTGAAAGCATTTCCACTAAGATCAGGAACAAGACAAGGATGTCCACTCTCGCCACTCTTTTTCAACATAATTTTGAAAGACCTAGCCACAGCAATCAGAGAAGAAAAAGAAATAAAAGGAATACAAATTGGAAAAGAAGTAAAACTGTCACTGTTCACCAATGACATGATACTATACATAGAAAATCCTAAAGATGCCACCAGAAAACTACTAGAACTAATCAATGAATATGGTAAGGTTGCAGGATACAAACTAAATGCACAGAAGTCTCTGGCATTCCTATATACCAACAACAAAAAGTCTGAAAGAGACTTTTGTGCCAATATGGTATTGGCACAAAAACAGAAATATAGATCAATGGAACAGGATAGAAAGCCCAGAGGTAAACCCACGCACCTATGGTCACTTTATATTTGATAAAGGAGGCAAGAATATACAATGGAGAAAAGACAGCCTCTTCAATAAGTGGTGCTGGGAAAACTGGACAGCTACATATAAAAGAATGAAATTACAACACTCCCTAACACCATACACAAAAATAAACTCAAAATGGTTTAAAGACCTAAATGTAAGGCCAGACACTATCAAACTCTTAGAGGAAAACATAGGCAGAACACTCTATGACGTACATCACAGCAAGATCCTTTTTGATCCACCTCCTAGAGAAATGGAAATAAAAACAAAAATAAACAAATGGGACCTAATGAAACCAAAAGCTTTTGCACAGCAAAGGAAACCATAAACATGATGAAAAGAGAACCCTCAGAATGGGAGAAAATATTTACAAATGAAGCAACTGACAAAGGATTAATCTCCAAGATTTACAAGCAGCTCATGCAGCTCAATATCAAAAAACCAAACAACCCAATCCAAAAATGGGCAGAAGACCTAAATAGACATTTCTCCAAAGAAGATATACAGATTGCCAACAAACACATGGAAGAATGCTCAACATCATTAATCATTAGAGAAATGCAACTCAAAACTACAGTGAGGTATCACCTCACACTGGTTACAATGGGCATCATCAGAAAATCTACAAACAATAAATGCTGGAGAGGGTGTGGAGAAAAGGGAACCCTCTTGCACTGTTGGTGGGAATGTAAATTGCTACAGCCACTATGGAGATCAGTATGGAGGTTCCTTAAAAAACTAAAAATAGAACTACCATATGACCCAGCAATACCACTACTGGGCATATACCCAGAGAAAACCATAATTCAAAAAGACACCTACACCCAATGTTCATTGCAGCACTATTTACAATAGTCAGGTCATGGAAGCAACCTAAATGCCCATCGACAGACGAATGGAAAAAGAAGATATGGTACATATATACAATGGAATATACCCAGCCGTAAAAAGGAACGATATTAGGTCATTTGTAGAGACGTGGATGAACCTAGAGACTGTCATACAGAGTGAAGTAAGTCAGAAAGAGAAAAACAAATATCATATATTAATACATGTGTGGAATCTCGAAAAATGGTATAGATGAACCAGTTTGCAAGGCAGAAATAGAGACACGGATGTAGAGAACAAATGTATGGACACCAAGTGGGGAAAGCGGGGTGGGGGCAGGTGGTGGGATGAATTAGGAGATTGGGATTGACATGTATACACTAATATGTATAAAATAGATAACTAATAAGAACCTGCTGTATAAAAATAAAAAAATAAAATTCAAAAAAAATAAGCTAAGTAAAGTCACCAATTCAAACATCTAATTGTGGTGGTATTGGTGGTAGATGCCAAGGCTTTCCTCTGAGGGGTCACCACTAGCACCTGGGTCCTTGCACAGTCCCCCTTGCACCTAGGTCAGCTGGATACTCCCTCTGACCCAGCCCAAACACCAGAGACTGAGCACGCTGCCTGTGAGCAAGGCGCTCATGTCCCTCTTGGATTGGCTTCTATGTCCACCTCAATAATGAAGACAGGAAACACAAACACAATATAGCCTCCAAGCAAATGTATGACCCAGCTGAAAGGAAAGAAGGATCCCCAATATTCAGGTCTATAGCTGCTCCCCATCCTTTGTCTGACACCCTCATTAGTCCTTCCTCTGCTTCCCTACTCCTCAGCAAACTACTCCCCTGGAAAACATATTTATTGAACACTATGTACCAAAGAGCCTGAGCTTTGTCTTGTCCTCTGGGGCATCAACCCAGGCAGGTTTCATCACCACCCTCTCCAAGAGTCTGGAGCTCCTGTCCTCTCCCCCTCCCTTTTCCCCCTTCAGATGTGACATACCCTGGCAGAGCCTCCCCCAGGTCATTACAGTGACTGTCCTGTGGTTCATCTGGAGGGCAAGTATGTGTGCTTTCAGGGAGAAAAAAAGGTGGAGGATCCAAAAACGGGTGAAGATTTACCTGAGATGGAATTGCATAGACCAGAGAACGTGGGAAGTATTCTCTGTTTCGGTGTTAGGAGGTAATGATGACAGCTAACCTTTGTCACTTAATATGCTCCAGGTCCTGAACTAAGCGTTTTATTGGCAGTGTTTAATTTAATCCTCACAAAGACTATATGTAATAGGTAGAGTAGTGCTAAATGGAATGGGGTTTAAGAATTCAAGCTCTGAGGTTAAGTCTGATCCCCTCACCTACCAGCTGTATGACCTTGGGCTGTTATTTAACCATTGAGACTCAGTTCCTCATTCATAAAATGAGAAGAATACCATCTAGGATTGTTGGAAGGGTTGGGTGAAATGAAATTATGAATCTAAAGCATTTAGGATTAGAATCTGAGGAGGAGGGGGCACTTTTTAAAATAATGATGCCCAGGCTCCTTCTTGGACCAACCAAATTAGAATCTTTAAGAGTAGGTTCTAGCACTGATATTTTTTTAAATGTTTGCCGTGTGATTCCAAGGCAGGGAAAGTTGAGAAGAGTGAGCTAGAGGTCTTTCTTCTGCACACTCCAGTGTTTGCCCTCAGCTATGACTAATTGGGTAGGTGTCCTACATGTAACATCTCAGTTTATCTTTAGAACAACCTACTCAAGCAGGGACCATCCCCCTCATTTTACAGGATTTTCCCTGAGATCACACAGTAAGCGGCAGGCCCAGGATTTGAACTGAGGTCTGTCTGAATCCATGGCATGTGCACTTCCCCCAACCCTGCACTGCCTCTCCAACAGCAGTTCTTTATGTGGGCCATTTGGCCTAGAGAGGACAGAACTAGATAAGCAAGCATAACCCCAAGCACTAACCCAACCAGACAATAGCTGGTGGTTATCTGGCCAAACCTGCCCCCCTCAGGTTGTTTTTGGGCTCTCTCATATGTTTTTAAAGTTTCTGAGTCAATTGCCAACATTTAGAAAGGAGATGTCACCTAAATGCTAGATTTCTAACTCTCCTTGAAAAATCAGATCTGGTAACACTGACACCATACTCACAGGGCAACAATGAGCTGGTACATGCTCTCCAGTTCCCCTCTTCCTTATCAGGCCCTCCTCCCTCACTTATGAGTCCTGACTGATCTCTAGGCACTTGATTCAGCCACCCTGTCTTGCATCTTCTACCTCTGCTAGAGGTGGTTCATTCCAGTGTGTGAGAAACAACTGTGTACATCTCTTCCCAACTCTTTGTTTAGTGAATCAAACTGGTAGCTTGAAGTAGACTGCTGTGGAAATATTCAGCCCCCAGAAATGGCAAATGCTAATAACCAAGTCTTCTGTTTTTCTTTCTGAGAGCCAGTTTGCCAGCACACCATTATCTCTACTCTTCTCAGCCACTGTCTAGTATTCTGAGGACAGAGATGGGTTCTGAATAAAAAGTGAAGGCAACAGAAACTTGAGAAACTGTACCTCAGCTCTGCTTAGCAATTGATTATAAATTGCTAACCTTGTTTTTATAGTACTTCAATTTAACATGGTGGGTAGATACCCAGAACAAACCTCTTGATGAAAACTAAAGCTGGATAAGATTTTAAAATATTTTTTTAAATGAATCATTGAGCTGGCAAGAAAACCACGGAAACCAAAAACAAAGTTAAAGTGGGACCCCTGGGAAGTGAGCAAGCTCATAGAAAATCTGTCAAACAATAGTATCATGAGTTTTCACATTGCCAAGGTGCAGGGGCTGAGAGACAGAAGATAAAGCCTCACGCCTGCACAAGATCATGAGCAAAATAAGAATCTGTCCCAATGTAAACTGATACAACCACTATGGAAAAAGAGTATGGAAGTTCCTCAAAAAATTAAAAACAGAATTACCATACGATCCAGCAATCTCACTTCTGGGTATATATCCAAGAGAAATGAAATCATCTCAAAAAGATATCTGTACCCCACATCCATTCATAATAGCCAAGACATGGAAACAACCTAAGTATCTGTCATGGGAAAAGAAGATGTGGTGTATATATGTAATGGAATATTCCTCAGCCATAAAAAAGGAAATCCTGCCATTTGTGAAAACATGGATGTACCTTGAGGGTATTATGCTAAGTGAAATAAGTCAGACAGAAAAAGGCTGTATGATCTCATTTACAAGTGTAAACTAAGAAAGCCAAACTCACAGAAACTGAAAGTAGATTGGTGGTTGCCATAGGCTGGAGAATGGGGGAAATGGGAAGACGTTGGTCAAAGGGTATAAACTTTAATTATAAAATGAATAAGTTTTGGTGACTATAGTTAACAATACTGTTGTATACATGAAAGTTGCTAAGAGAGTAGATCTTAAATATTCTCACCACATACAAAAAACAAGTAACTATGTGAGGTAACGTATATGTTAATTAACCTTATTGTGGCAATCATTTCACAATATATATGTATATCAAACCATATATACCTTAAACTTACACAAGCTTGTATGTCAATTATATCTCAATAAACCTGGGAAAAAATAATAATTTCATACAAACTAAAAATTTATGTATTAAAAAAAAGAAACTCGCCCTAAAACTGGGACTCCAAAGAGCCAAAGTGAAGATGAATGTGAAACTGACCTGCTATGCAGAAGAGGACCCCCTACAGTTTGGTTGTCTTGATCCTGGTGCTGGGTGAATTTAGAAAAGATGTCTAAACCTTCCTTGAGAGCTCATAACTATGGTGTGGTCTACATGTAAGACTGTGACCCAAATTCATGATACCACAGAATTTAAAAATCTTAATGAGTTCAAGTTTTGGGTGCTCCCAACAACCGGCAGAAGCAAACACAACACCTGTCTGAAGGGATATCTTGAACCTACACTGCTAAGGATGCAGATAAAGTTGCAGGAACAAAAGCTCACAATCAGAAAACACAAAACACACACGAAAGCAAAGCCCCCATGAGTAAGAGCAGACAGAGACAAAAAGTAGCGTCAGACACACAGAGATTTGGGGTATTGGGAATAAGCAGATGCAGAAAATAAGTGTGCTTAATGTATTTCAAGAAATAAAAGAGAACTTTGAAAATATAAACAAGGAAAAAGAGTCTACTGAAAAAAAAAACCTGAGTATTGCAATTTAGGTTAAAAGTTTAAAAAGCTGAGTGGATTTGAAATCAAAGGACTTCTTTCTTATTTTTAATTTTTTCTCCCCAACTAGATTTTGAGGCACAAGCCCCTTGAAGACACAGGGTCCAGGCTGAACACTTCATAGGTTATTGCTTACTGAACGAAGGAAAGTAGTACTCAACTCTGCTTTTGAAAGTCAGCAGTTAAGAACTCAGTTTGTGATTACTTTTTCAATATTCTATTGTAAGATCCAACAAATCACTTCTAAGGGAAAGGAAGACATGAAAGCAGACTTAGTGCAATGCTGCCAGAGACTGGCCTGCATGCAGCAGGTGGCATTGGGCTTGGTAAGAGGTCCATCTACTCCACTTCTTATCTTGGGAAAACTTGTGGAGTGAGCATGTGTCCATGTCCACTTGGTAGAAAATCTATTTATTTATTATTTGTTTTTAATTTTTTTTAACTTTATTTATTTATTTATTTATTTTGCAGTACACGGGCCTCTCACTGTTGCGGCCTCTCCCGTTGCGGAGCACAGGCTCCGGACGCGCAGGCTCAGCGGCCATGGCTCAGGGGCCTAGCCGCTCGGCGGCATGTGGGATCTTCCCGGACTGGGGCACAAACCCGTGTCCCCTGCATCGGCAGGTGGACTCTCCACCAATGCGCCACCAGGGAAGCCCCAGGAAATCTATTTTAAATGCCTAGTGATTGGAATTTTAAATACAAATTACTATAAAACATTGATGTGGTACTTAAAGAAATCAAGGCCATATGGAACCATTCATTACTCTTCAGAATGTATGGCATTTCCCTGGTGCAATGTGGCATGTCCACTAACGTTTGAAGTTTTCTGGAATAGTCTGATACTAAATTCCACACAGGGTATGATTTAGGGCTCAGGGGACATCGGATTTGATTTTTGCCTCTCCCAAATCCACACCTGGAAATGGAGCAAACCTGTGAAACAGGAAGATGACAGAGAAAAAATTTTACAGTTTGACAAAGTTTGCAAGTATGATTTGAAATTCTCAAGCTACCAAGGTATGAGGCCTGCGCTTATGTTACAGTGAACCCTGGCTGTAACACAGAAAGTACCACATAAAGCTACTACCGCGGTCGCTGTGAGGATGGTGTATTTGAGCTTGAATGCTATTCATTAACGATGGTTCAAACATCTTAGGAGAAAGTTCTCCTTCACTGAAAGAACTTTTCTCTGAGTCCGGTTCTTCTTGGTGGCCTATCAGAGAAGGGTGTTCATGGGACGTGCTTTGTGAGCCTGCTTGGCCCACTCCAGGGGGTGGAGTTCAAGGCATGTGACCTAAGAGCACCCGGGTTCTTGCCAGAGGAGAAATTCTGGTCCCTGGTTAAATCCCCTCTTCTCAGAAGGTGGCTCTTCTCCTCATGCTGGGAAAGGCTCACCTTCACTCTTTTCCCGCTCCCTGGAGTAGTTCACGTTCCTTTAACACATTTCTGTGCCCTCTTAAGGGCTACTTATGCTCATTTCTGGAAGGATACCTGATGCCGCCAAAATGGGTGACAAAATCGCTAAGTGAGACATATGTGAGGAGTAAGTGTCTAGGCCTCCAGCATTAAATCTGAACCTCACACATTTGCACAGCATTTTGAGTCCTTTTGTTATCTCATTTCTCAAATGTATAATTTGAAGCCTTTTTTTTTTTTACATTTAAAATGACTTTCATAAAATCTGTATTTGGGAAACAAATAACTAAGCCAAGTGAATAATTCCATAAAAGAACACAATCCCCCATTTCATAATATATGCAAATGTCAAATCACTATGTAGTATACCTGAAACTAACATAATATTCTATGTCAACTATATTTCGATTAAAAAAAAAAACAAACATCATAATCCCTGGGGTACCTGTCCTGTTTGGGGAACTGACCAAACCCAGGTACTTTTGGTCAGGCTTTCCTATTCTCTATGAAACTCCCTTTGGAGTTTGTGGAGATTTTGCCAACCAATAAAAGGATGAGGTCTGAGCTGGGCCTTTTTTTTCCCACTTTTTGTGCCATAAAAATATGCTGTTGACATGGATGGACCTAGAGACTGTCATACTGAGTGAAGTAAGTCAGACAGAGAAAGACAAATATCATATGATATGGCTTATATGTGGAATCTAAGAAAAAGGTACAAATGAACTTATCTACAAAACAGAAATAGAGTCACAGATGTAGAAAACAAACTTATGGTTACCACTGGGTAATGGGGGGGAGGGATAAATTGGGAGATTGGGATTGATATATACACACTACTATGTATAAAATAGATAATTAGTAAGGAGCTACTGTACAGCACAGGGAACTCTACTCAATACCCTGTAATGACCTATATGGGAAAAGAATCTAAAAAAGAGTGGGTATATGTATATGTATAACTTGATCTTTTTGCTGTACACTTGAAACTAGCACAACATTGTAAATCAACTACACTCCAACAAAAATTTTTTTTAACAATGTTGTTGAAGAGTGAATGGGCTGTCATGACAACTGACTGGAAGGGATGTGAGTGACATGGAGCCTTAAGATGGGAGAGACTGTGGGCTGCACAGGCAGCCTTTCTCCAGTGGACAGGCAGTGGAGAGGAGGGCCCAAAAGCTAAGGGAAGGTCAGTGGCCTCAGAAACCATTGTCGGCAGGCCCCCAGACCTGATGACTCTCTGGGTTAAGTGGCAAAAATAAGTTTCTTTATCTGCTGAGTAGAGAATCAGGCCTGATCTGGGGAAACCATAGGCAAAAGAATTCCATGAGGCCCAGACTAAAAGAGGTGGCCATTTTGACCCATTTCCCCTCTAAAAATGCCATGTTATCAACAAATTGTTCTTCTCAAGCTAATTGATCCCCAAGTGAACAATTAGAGTTGCATTCCTTTCTCAGGAGTATAAGACTTGTTTGTCCATATAGGTTTTAAGTTATTCCCCTCCACTTTTTCACAGTTGCTGTACATTAATACTGAAATTAGGCCAGGTCGAAATTCATCTGTCGCTGTTTCTTAACTTCTGAATTCAAGAAATACTCAGGGCTTCCCTGGTGGCACAGTGGTTGAGAGTCCACCTGCCGATGCAGGGGACACGGGTTCGTGCCCCGATCCGGGAGGATCCCACATGCCGCAGAGCGGCTGGGCCCGTGAGCCATGGCCCAGGACTCATGGACGCTGAGCTTGCGCGTTGGGAGCCTGTGCTCTGCAACGGGAGAGGCCACAACAGTGAGAGGCCCGCGCACCGCAAAAAAAAAAAAAAAAAAAAAAAAGAAATACTCAGAAGATGAGAGAGAATGTTAGATGGCTTGAAAAATTCCTTCTGGAAGTCTTTAATGTTGTCTACTAATGCTACTTCATTCTGTCAGATACAAAAATGTATTAACCTTGAATGTCTCAACTTATCCAATATGAATCACAGGCACTTAAAATGTTTTTAAAAATACTTATATTTTTTACTTGTCCTATGTCTCTGAGAGTGGATCTCCCATCTCCCTCAGCATATACTTTTTTTTCCACTTTTTATCGAGAAATCTAACCTGCTTTCAGAAAGTCACAGAGCAGCTGACAGTTATGTAACAGTGCACAGTTTAACGAGTGGTTACCAAGAGAACACCCGTATTAAAAGAGAGAGAGAGAGAGAGAACACCCATAGAAGTAACACCTGGGTCGAGAAATAGAATAACACTAGCGCCTTACAAATTCCTGGGGTGCCCTTCCCCATTGAAACCCTCCTCTCTCCCCCTCAAAGTAATCACTCCTAACTTTTGTGGTAATCATTTCTTTGCTGTTCTTCATAGCTTTCCACCTATGTTTGATCCCTAAACACTATCATTTAGTTTTGCCTGGTTTTGATCTTCACATGAATGGAATCACACCGCATATGTTCTTTTGTGTCTTGCTTCTCCCTCTTGATATTATGTTTGTAAGGTTCACCCATGTTGCTGTGTGCTGCTGTACGTCACTCATTTCCGTGGCCACATGGTACTCTGTTGTATGAAGAGTTATCTATCTATCCATAACCTGTATAGAGATATCTAAATTTATCTAAATTTATCTCTTGTAATATTGGTGGCTAATTGGGTTGCTTCCAGCTTAGGGCAATTGCGACCATTGTTTTTCTGAACATTCCTAGGCATGTGTGCATGAGTTTAGTGTATATTTAATAAAGGCACTTCCAGGTCAAAGCCACGTGCATCTTCCAATTCACCGAATGCTAGACAGTTCTCCAAAGTGGTTGTACAGTTTACACTCACCAACACAGTATGAATGTGAGCCTCATCCACTCTCTCCCTAGCACTTGGAATTGTTGGACTGTTTAAATTTTTAATTTTCCTCTTTTAGTGATGATGGATTTAAACAATTTAGATGTAATTAAGATTAATTGGGCAACTGCTAAGAAGCGGTGCCTAGATTAGGAGTTTCTGTACATATTTAATCATCATTAATCACAATAGCCCTATAAAAGAGATGATGTTCTCTCCATTTCAGAACTAAGGAAACTGAAGCCACAGCCAGGAGTTTCCCAGCTGAAGCCCTGACAGAGCTGGGACTTGAACCCTTGCCTGTTTGTCGCAAAGCTCTCAGCCTCCCAGTGCTCTGCTAACGCCAAGGCTCTGAGGTCAAAGCTTCTGTGGGCCCATTTTTAAAAACTAGATGATAGATTTCTTAAGGGTAGGGATACATCTCAGCCTTTTTACCCTCCTGGATTTACAGGAGCTGTTACAACGGCTCTGCCAATATCCTCCAAACATTGTCTGAGATTGAAAAACAGTATCTAACACATCCACGTATTACTATTTTTGAATGGTATTTAGGTACCATTGTAAACACGTATTATGAATTTTTCTCAATTCATCGATAATAAAGTAGAGCGACAATCATGGGAGAGGCCTTGGCTCCTTTTGACATTAAAAGGGGGCCCTCATATACAGAAAGGTTGGGCAAAAGATATCGATGGATGTTTTTACCTGTCTGACTGCTGAGTATCCCCATTCCCAGATCCCTGGCTTCCTGTTTTTTTGTGATGACACTAAGGAAAGATGCCAACACTCTCTCATGGACAAGGGGGTTCTGCAAAATTGGGTGATGGGCTTGATGTCTTTGCACTTCTGCCTTAGTTGACCTGCAACTGTTGTCATAGGAAAGGTTCACCTTGGAGGGGAAATACCCCTTTTTAAAAAGAGATGAGCAACTAATAAAACCCTTGACATCTATTCCGGGTTTTATAACCACAACCACTACCCACATTCTAATCTTGCATATCTCTTTTTTTTTTTTTTTTTTTAAACAGACATTTTTCACAGTTCTAGAGGCCAGAAGTCCAAGATTAGGGTGCCAGCATGGTCTGGTTTTTTTTTTTTTTTTTTTTTTTTAACATCTTTATTGGAGTATAATTGCTTTACAATTGTGTGTTAGCTTCTGCTGTATCACAAAGTGAATTAGCTATACATATACATATATCCCCATATCTCCTCCCTCTTGCGTCTCTGTCCCACCCTCCCTATCCCACCCTTCTAGGTGGTCACAAAGCACCAAGCTGATCTCCCTGTGCTATGTGGCTGCGTCCCACTAGCTATCTATTTTACGTTTGGTAGTGTATATATGTCCATGCCACTCTCTCACTTCATCCCACCTTACCATTCCCCCTCCCCGTGTCCTCAAGTCCATTCTCTACATCTGCGTCTTTATTCCTGTCCTGTCCCTAGGTTCCTCAGAACCTTTTTTGTTTTAGATTCCATATATATGTGTTAGCATCCCGTATTTGTTTTTCTCTTTCTGACTTACTTCACTCTGTATGACAGACTCTAGGTCCATCCACCTCACTTCAAATAACTCTATTTTGTTCCTTTTTATGGCTGAGCAATATTCCATTGTATATATGTGCCACATCTTCTTTATCCATTCATCTATTGATGGACACTTAGGTTGCTTCCATGTCCTGGCTATTGTAAATAGAGCTGCAATGAACATTGTGGTACATGACTCTTTTTGAATTATGATTTTCTCAGGGTATATGCCCAGTAGTGGGATTGCTGGGTCATATGGTAGTTCTGTTTTTAGTTTTTTAAGGAACCTCCATACTGTTCTCCATAGTGGCTGTATCAATGTACATTCCCACCAATAGTGCAAGAGCTCCCTTTTCTCCACACCCTCTCCAGCATTTATTGTTTCTAGATTTTTTGATGATGGCCATTCTGACTGGTGTGAGATGATATCTCATTGTAGTTTTGATTTGCATTTCTCTAATGATTAGTGATGGTGAGCATCCTTTCATGTCTTTGTTGGCAATCTGTATAGCTACTTTGGGGAAATGTCTATTTAGGTCTTCTGCCCATTTTTGGATTGGGTTATTTGGTTGTTTGATACTGAGATGCATGAGCTGCTTGTATATTTTGGAGATTAATCCTTGTCAGTTGCTTTGTTTGCAAATATTTTCTCCAATTCTGAGGGTTGTCTTTTCGTCTTGTTTATGGTTTCCTTTGCTGTGCAAAAGCTTTTAAGTTTCATTAGGTCCTATTTGTTTGTTTTTGTTTTTATTTCCATTTCCCTAGGAGGTGGGTCAAAAAGGATCTTGCTGTGATTTATGTTATAGAGCATTCTTCCAATGTTTTAATCTAAGAGTTTTATAGTGTCTGGCCTTACATTTAGGTCTTTAATCCATTTTGAGTTTATTTTTGTATGGTGTTAGGAAGTGTTCTAATTTCATTCTTTTACATGTAGCTGTCCAGTTTTCCCAGCACCACTTATTGAAGAAGCTGTCTTTTCTCCATTGTATATTCTTGCCTCCTTTGTCAAAGATAAGGTGACCAGATGTGTGTGGGTTTATCTCTGGGCTTTCTATCCTGTTCCATTGATGTATATTTCTGTTTTTGTGCCAGTGCCATACTGTCTTGATTACTGTAGCTTTGTAGTACAGTCTAAAGTCCAGGAGCCTGATTCCTCCAGCTCTGTTTTTCTTTTTCAAGATTGCTTTCGCTATTCGGGGTCTTTTGTGTTTCCATACAAATTGTGAATTTTTTTCTTCTAGTTCTGTGAAAAATGTCATTGGTAGTTCGTAGGAATTACACTGAATTTGTAGATTGCTTTGGGTAGTATAGTCATTTTCATAATGTTGATTCTTCCAATCCAAGAACATGGTATATCTCTCCATCTATTTGGATCATCTTTAATTTCTTTCATCAGTGTCTTAAAGTTTTCTGCGTACAGGTCTTTTGTCTCCTTGGGTAGGTTTATTCCTAGGTATTTTATTCTTTTTGTTGAAGTGGTAAATGGGAGTTTTTCCTTAATTTCTCTTTCAGATTTTTCATCATTAGTGTATAGGAATGCAAGAGATTTCTGTGCATTAATTTTGAATCCTGCAATGTTACCAAATTCATTGATTAGCTCTAGTAGTTTTGTGGTAGCATCTTTAGGATTCTCTATGTATAGTATCATGTCATCTGCAAACAGTGACAGCTTTACTTCTTATTTTCTGATTTGGATTCCTTTTATTTCTTTTTCTTCTCTGATTGCTGTGGCTAAAATTTCTGAAACTGTGTTTAATAATAGTGGTGAGAGTGGGCAACCTTGTCTTGTTCCTGATTTTAGAGGAAATGGTTTCAGTTTTTCACTATTGAGAACGATGTTGGCTGTGGGTCTGTCATATATGGCCTTTATTATGTTGAGGTAAGTTTCCTCTATGCCTACTTTCTGCTGGGTTTTTATCATAAATGGGTGTTGAATTTTGTTGAAAGCTTTTTCTGCATCTATTGAGATGATCATATGGTTTTTCTCCTTCAATTTTTTAATATTGTGTATCACATTGATTGATTTATGTATATTAAAGAATCCTTGCATTCCTGGGATAAACCCCACTTGATCATGGTGTATGATCCTTTTAATGTGCTGTTGGATTCTGTTTGCTAGTATTTTGTTGAGGATTTTTGCATCTATGTTCATCAGTGATATTGGCCTGTAGTTTTCCTTTTTTGTGACATCTTTGTCTGTTTTTGGTATCAGGGTGATGGTGGCCTCATAGAATGAGTTTGGGAGTGTTCCTCCCTCTGCTATATTTTGGAAGAGTTTGAGAAGGATAAGTGTTAGCTCTTCTCTAAATGTTTGATAGAATTCGCCTGTGAAGCCATCTGGTCCTGAGCTTTCGTTTGTTGGAAGATTTTTAATCACAGTTTCAATTTCAGTGCTTTTGATTGGTCTGCTTATATGTTCTATTTCTTCCTGGTTCACTCTCAGAAGGTTGTGCTTTTCTAAGAATTTGTCCATTTCTTCCAGGTTGTCCATTTTATTGGCATATACTTGCTTGTAGTAATCTCTCATGATCCTTTGCATTTCTGCCGTGTCAGTTGTTATTTCTCCTTTTTCATTTCTAATTCTGTTGATTTGAGTCTTTTCCCTTTTTTTCTTGTTGAGTCTGGCTAATGGTTTGTCACTTTTGTTTATCTTCTCAAAGAACCAGCTTTTAGTTTTATTGATCTTTGCTATCGTTTCCATCGTTTCTTTTTCATTTATTTCTGATCTGATCTTTATGGTTTCTTTCCATCTGCTAACTTTGGGGTTTTTTTGTTCTTTCTCTAATTGCTTTGGTGTAAGTTTAGGTTGTTTATTTGAGATGTTTCTTGTTTCTTGAGGTAGGATTGTATTGCTATAAACTTCCCGCTTAGAACTGTTTCGCTACATCCCATAGGTTTTGGGTCATCGTGTTTTCATTGTCATTTGTTTCTAGGTATTTTTTGATTTCCTATTTGATTTCTTCAGTGATCACTTTGTTATTTGTGGCATATTGTTTAGCCTCCATGTGTGTGTATTTTTTACAGTTTTTTTCCTGTAATTGGGATCTAATCTCATAACATTGTGGTCGGAGAAGATACTTGATATGATTTCAATTTTCTTAAATTTACCGAGGCTTGATTTGTGACCCAAGATATGATCTATCCTGGAGAATGTTCCATGAGCACTTGAAAAGAAAGTGTATTCTGTTGTTTTTGGATGGAATGTCCTATAAATGTCAATTAAGTCCATCTTGTTTAATGTGTCATTTAAAGGTTGTGTTTCCTGTTTATTTTCATTTTGGATGATCTGTCCATTGGTGAAAGTGGGGTGTTAAAGTCCCCTACTATTACTGTGTTACTGTCGATTTCCCCTTTTATGGCTGTTAGCATTTGCCTTATGTATTGAGGTGGTCCTATGTTGCATGCATAAATATTTACAATTGTTATATCTTCTTCTTAGATTGATCCCTTGATCATTATGTTGTGTGCTTCTTTGTCTCTTGTAACATTCTTTATTTTAAAGCCTATTTTGTCTGATATGAGAATTGCTACTCTAGCTTTCTTTTGATTTCCATTTCCATCCCCTCACTTTCAGTCTGTATGTGTCCCTAGGTCAGAAGTGGGTCTCTTGTAGACAGCATATATATGGATCTTGTTTTGTATCCATTCAGTCAGTCTGTGTCTTTTGGAGCATTTAATCCATTTACATTTAAGGTAATTATGGATATGTATGTTCCTTTATCATTTTCTTAGTTGTTTTGGATTTGTTTTTGTAGGTCTTTTCCTTCTCTTGTGTTTCCTGCCTAGAGAAGTTCCTTTAGCATTTGTTTTGAAGCTGGTTTGGTGGTACTGAATTCTCTTAGCTTTTGCTTGCCTGTAAAGGTTTTAACTTCTCTGTCGAATCTAAATGAGATCCTTGCTGGGTAGAGTAATCTTGGTTGTAGGTTTTTCCCTTTCATCACTTTAAATGTGTCCTGCCACACCTTTCTAGCTTGCAGAGTTTCTGCTGAGAAATCAGCTGTTAACCTTATGGGGATTCCCTTGTTTGTTATTTGTTGTTTTTCCCTTGTTGCTTTTAATATTTTTTCTTTGTATTTAGTTTTTGATAGTTTGATTAATCTGTGTCTTGGCGTGTTTCTCCTTGGATTTATCCTGCCTGGGACTCTCTGCACTTCCTGGACTTGACTATTTCCTTTCCCATATTAGGGAAGTTTTCAACTATAATCTCTTCAAATATTTTTTCAGTCCCTTTTTTCTCTTCTTCTTCTGGGACCCCTATAATTTGAATGTTGGTGTGTTTAATGTTGTCCCAGAGGTCTCTGAGACTGTCCTCGATTCTTTTCATTCTTTTTTCTTTATTCTGCTCTGCAGTAGTTATTTCCACTATTTTATCTTCCAGGTCACTTATCCGTTCTTCTGCCTCAGTTATTCTGCTATTGATTCCTTCTAGAGAATTTTTAATTTCATTTATTTTGTTGTTTATCATTGTTTGTTTGCTCTTTAGTTCTTCTAGGTCCTTGTTAAACGTTTCTTGTATTTTCTCCATTCTATTTCCAAGATTTTGGATCATCTTGACTATCATTACTCTGAATTCTTTTTCAGGTAGACTGTCTATTTCTTCTTCATTTGTTTGGTCTGGTGGGTTTTTACTTTGCTCCTAAATCTGCTGTGTATTTCTCTGTCTTCTCATGTTGCTTAACTTGCTACATTTGGGGTGTCCTTTTCACAGGCTGCAGTTTCATAGTTCCTGTTGTTCTTGGTGTCTGCCCCCAGTGGGTAAGCTTGGTTCAGTGGGTTGTGTAGGCTCTCTGGTGGAAGGGACTGGTGCCTGTGTTCTGGTGGATGAGGCTGGACCTTGTCTTTCTGTTGGGCAGGACTGTGTCCAGTGCTGTGTTTTGGGGTGTCTGTGAACTTAATATGATTTTAGCCAGCCTTTCTGCTAATGGGTGGCGTTTTGTTCGTGTCTTGCTAGTTGTTTGGCATGGGGTGTCCAGAACTGGAGCTTTCTGGTCATTGCGTGGAGCTGGGTCTTAGCGTTGAGACAGAGATATTTGGGAGAGCTCTTGCCGATTGATATTACGAGTGGCCGGGAGGTCTCTGTTGGACCAATGTCCTGAACTTGGCTCTCCCACCTCAGAGGCTCAGGCCTGACACCCGGCTGGAGCACCAAAACCCTGTCAGCCACACATCTTAGGCTTCTACAGATGCATCAAGCATCCACTGCATAGACATCTGATTTTCTCCTGTTGTAATTCACTTTCCAGTCCTTGTAGATTGGCTCTGTCAGGTCACTCTTCTGACGCTCAGCAAGGCTCTAATCTTGCATACCTTTAAAAAATTAAATAGCTGCTGAGAAGTGAATCAATCACCTCAGGGATGAGACCCAAGCTTGCAGCATTTTTCTCCTGAAAGGGTTTGTTTTTCAGAACAATCTTGGGAGGTAAAACTTGGGTGTGCCAAATCAGTCCTTGGGGCCCCAGTCAGTATTTGTGTCATTGTTTTGCCCGCGTGAACCCAGGTCCATTATGTGTCCTGAGCCAAATGTCATCCCAATGCTCCTGACACCCTTGCTGTTGCCATCCTTGTTGCCATGCATGCAATGCTGTTTGACATCAGTCTCTCTGCGGATTGTCATTAACCTCCTTGCTGTGGGCTCCCTGCTCTTGCTGCCACTGGCTGCCAGGTACCCTGGATCCCTGCACAATGGCCAGTGGCAGGGCACCCCTGAGCTCACTCAGTCACACTGCAGGGCCCGTCAGGCTGTGCTCAGGGAACGGCAGCTGTCCGAGCACTAGATTACAGGCTTCTCCAAGCTCCCGTGCATGACCCCACCAATGCCTCCTTGTTCCATAATCGTTTTGTACCAATGACACATATCCACTTTAAATCTATTTCTCAAGTTCCTTTCATCTGAACCACCAGACTTTCTCCCGATGCCCAATCCAGAAAACATGCCAACTGAAGAAAGGTTCATTCTTAGGCCAGGCTTTCCAGGTCCCCCAGAAGGCAGTCAGAGTCTGCTCCGTGACTGCACTTGGAGAAGGCCAGACACCTTGAGACACCCTACTCATCAAGGCCCGAGCACCCTGCCTACTCCTCTAGGGCCTTCATCCTAGTAACTCTGGAATCTTCAGTTCGTTTTAATTTTCACCTCCCAGCCGCCATGTGTAAGGCATTCAGAGGGTCAGGATGGGAACAGAAAGAACTTCGGTAAAGTTTCAAGAAGAATCTCCTGATTAAAATGAAAATACACAGTGACCGCAGTTATGCTGCTTCTCTCCCAGCCTACGATGCCAAGAAACACAGCGACGTGTATGAGATAGGATGAAGTTACTCACCGGAAGGAGTAGCCCAAGCTGGCGGAGCAGCTGGCCAGAGGCCGCGCCCTCCCCCCACCTCTAACCTCACGAGGCTCCTCTAAGCACAGAGACTCCACGTTTCCCTGGTGAGGACAATCAGATACCCTGAGAAAAGAGAGAAAGTGAACACGAAGGACCAGGAAGAGACAGTCTCTAACTGCCACACACGGTTACGTACAAAGTTTGTTCAGACCAGAATTCATGTTTCTCGTCATCTCAGCTGAGGGTTCATGAGACAGGCGTTGCCTTCAGGTGTGGGGAGTTGAGGCTGAGACAATCAGGTGGGGTCACAACAAGACTGAGGTCTCAGCCACAGCACCTGTCTCCAAATCCATCCTCCCCAGAATCCCCCTGACAAAGAAAATGTCTTCCTCCACTACCTCTGGCACTTGTCAAGAGGCGCCTCTTTCTGGTGAGTGTTTGTAACTCAGTTGGTGTCACTGTCTTCCTTAAGTAGAAAATGATGTCAGAATTTAGGATCGTCCCAGGGACCACAGCCACCTGAATCCCAGGGCACTTCACTGTTTGTGGAGGTTCACGGAGGGTCGGACACACGTGGTGCCCTGATGCCAATCTTCCCAGAAAAACACCTTTCACCTGCGACACTCAGGGCACTTCTCTTACCTGCTTTATCACAGGGAGGTAGGCCACAACCAGGACCCCCACTTTACAGATGGAGAAAGAGAGGCAGAGGGCAAGAGGAAGAAGCAGAAACATGTATCCGTCCCTGGTGGTTGCATTCAGTATCAAACTTCACAGCGTCCGCTTGTTTGGGTTGGCACCTCTTATTGTTTTACAGAAAAAAAGAAAGTGATTTCTCTCCTTACTAACTTACCCCAAAGCGGGAGCTGGCCAGGCACTGGCAGGTTGTGGTTTTCCTAAGTGGAGCAAGCGTCCCCAGGGCCTTCTTCTGCGCAGCCCAGAAGACGCAGGTCTTTGCCTGTTTTTACTGATCTCCTCCTGCCATCTTGTGGCCGAGAGCTGAGCATGCATGCGAATTCCGATCATTTCCCTTGCTCTGAATTATATCGGTCTCTGTCCCTCGCAATCCACACCCTGGGAGGGAGAATCCACTGGACCCATAATTTATTTACTCCTTAGAATGAAACAAGTGAAAAGAAACTGATTGTCTGAGAACATGGTAAAGTTACCAAAAGGGAGGCGGAAAACATCAGATGCCAACTTTTAGCAAGTTGATCTTTTGCTGAAATTGGGTAGCTGAGGTGCCCTGAGGATCGGGACCCTCTCATTAGCTCAACTTTGTTCTGAATGCAAAACTAACTAGGATTCAGGACAGATTCTACAAACAAGTCTTAATTTAACCAGCAATGCAGCCAGCCCATTAGTGATATTCCAGAACATTTATGGTGCCTCTGTTGCATAGTTCAGCTACATTTACTATTCTCTCATTGTTTAAATTGGGACTGTTCATGTTTTAAGTAACAGCAAATATCAACCAAATCAAAGGGATTTCTTGGCTCCTATAACTGAAAAAAAAACAAAAGAGGGGGGAAACCCAGGCACAAATTGATCCAGAAGTTCATGTTGTATTAGGCTCTGGGTCCAAGTCTCTGGGATTCTTTCTACTCTGACCTCCACTGAATGTTGGCATCAACCCTGGGCTGCAGAACTCACTGTTAGCATTGCCAGGGCAGGCCTCATATCTTCAGGCTACATGGTCCAAAGAAAGATAGGATCTCTCTTCTAGTAGTGCCCAGAAGATCCAGGAAACTTCCTGGTCAGAAGTCTGTGGTAAATATTTCCCCCTCTCTGTGAGGACCAGGCTGGGTCCTGTGCTCACCCGTAAGTCAATCACAATGCCCAAGGGGAATGGGATCCTCTGACTGGTGTAAACCAAACAGAGGCCACTCCTGGAGTTGGAGTGGAATCAGTCTCATGCAGCACCCTTGGCTGCCACAAAACAAGGTGGGGCATGGCCAAAGAAAATGAGCGATTTTCTGAATTTTGATGGAAGCAAAGGACTAGATGCCAGGGAGGTAGCACATACAAGTGTACTACACTAATTGTGGTCTCCAGTGTTTTTCATCATATACCTCAGTCAATAAACATGATGCAGGGGTTTCCCTGGTGGTGCAGTGGTTAAGAATCCGCCTACCAATGCAGCCAATGCAGGGGGCACGGGTTCGAGCCCTGGTCTGGGAAGATCCCACATGCCACAGAGCAACTAAGCCCGTGCACCACAACTACTGAGCCTGCATTCTAGAGCCTGTGAGCCACAACTACTGAGCCTGTGCTCTAGAGCCCGCGAGCCACAACTACTGAGCCCACGCGCCTAGAGCCTGTGTTCCGCAACAAGAGAAGCCACTGCAATGAGAAGCCCACGCACCGGGATGAAGAGCAACCCCCGCTCGACGCAACTAGAGAAAGCCCGCGCACAGCAACAAAGACCAAACACAGCCAAAAATAAATAAATAAAATACATAAATTTATAATAAATAAATAAACATGATGCATATTTTGCTACCAATGTAGCTACCACTAATGTAGCAATATATGTGTACATTATAAAACAAAAATATATTTTAAAGGCTGAAATAAAAGAAAAATTGTAAATAGTTGTTTTATATTATTTTATTTATTAACAGGGTTCAAAAGCTCTTTGCCGTCAAGACTGTGATTGGAAATACTTTATTCTCTTTTTTAAAATCTTAGCTTAATACTTTATGACTCAAAGCCCTAGTCTTTTTAAAAATATTTTTTAATTGATGTATAGCTGATTTACAATGTTTTGTTAGTTTCAGGTGTACAGCACAGTGATTTGGTTATATATATTCTTATATATATAACATATATATTCTTTTTCAGCTTCTTTTCCCTTATAGGTTATTACAAAATATTGAGTATAGTTCCCTGTGCTGTACAGTAGGTCCTTGTTGGTTATCTATTCTATATATAGCAGTGTGTGTATGTTAATCCCAAACTCCCAATTTATCCCTCCCCATCCCTTCCCCTTTGGTAACCATAAGTTTGTTTGCTATGTCTGTGGGTCTATTTCTGTTTCATAAATAAGCTCACTTGTAATTTTTTTCGGATTCCATATATAAGCAGTATCATATGATACTTGTCTTTCTCTGACTTACTTCACTTAGTATGATCATCTCTAGGTCCATTCATGTTGCTGCAAGTGGCGTTATTTCATTCTTTTTTATGGTTGAGTAATATTTCATTCTGTATACGTACACATCTTCTGTATCCATTCATCTGTCGATGGGCATTTATGTTGCTTCCATGTCTTGGCTATTGTAAATAGTGCTGCAGTGAACATTGGGGTGCATGTATATTTTCTAATTAGAGTTTTCTCTGGATATATGCCCAGGAGTGAAATCACTGGATCATATGGTAACTCTATTTTTAATCTTTTAAGGAATCTCCATACTGTTCTCCATAGTAGCTGTATCAAGTTACATTCCCACCAACAGTATAAGAGGGTTCCTTTTTCTCCACTCCCTCTTCAGCATTTATTATTTGTAGATTTTTTGAAGATGGCCATTTTAACAAAAATTTAAGAAAGTAAGTTTTGCAACATTGATACTTACTATTATTTTTTGTGTGTGTGGTACGCGGGCCTCGCATTGCTGTGGCCTCTCCCGTTGCGGAGCACAGGCTCTGGACGCGCAGGCCCAGCGGCCGTGGCCCACGGGCCCAGCCATCCCGCGGCATGCGGGATCCTCCCGGACCGGGGCACGAGCCCGCGTCCTCTGAATCGGCAGGCGGACTCTCAACCACTGCGCCACCAGGGAAGCCCAGACTTTATGTTTTTAAGTGTGCATTTTATAGATGATGTCATTTTTGGCCACAAATCACATCTTGATGCAATATTCCCAGACATGTTCAAATTGTTCTCTTTATAGCAGCAGTTACAGTCGTTGTACAGCTGCTTCTTTCTCACTCTTATTTTAAAAATATCACCCATTCTTTCAAGGTACTGATTTTAAAATTACTCATTAGTAGCATACTACTAAACTACTTATCACAGGAAAAGTTGGCAAATTTATAACAATTAAGGTTTTTTTCTTTTCTTTGTCAAAGAAAAATGCATAACTCATCTTTAAGTCCAAAAATTTCTTTTAAGCACTTTGACATGAGCAATTCAAAAACCTCTATGTGGTACAAAAGTTTTTCATAGCTACGTCTATCCTCCACCATTTCATTTACAAAATACTGTAAAGATCCTCTTACTGAAAGGTCTTGTTTTTATAAAAGTAGCCATGTCAATGACAACCTGTAACACTAAACTGTAGTGAGAGGTGATTCATTGCTGGCGAATGGACAAGTGAGGGAGCCATTGTCAGGTCTCAGCATTGTGGTTGCCACCGCGCCCTAAGGACAAGTCACGTGACTCTGGTTGCCTGCCAGTGGACCTAGAGAGGCGCTAAGGGGAAGACAGATTGCGAAAACAATGTTTATTTCTAAGTTTTTAGTTTATTTCTAAATTTTAAATAAGCAATACAATAAAAGAGAACTTCTGTGCTTTCTTCATGCATCTCAGGGTTGTCATGTGCTCCTGTGGTGTGCACTCCCCCCAGTCTGGAGACCACTGCCCCTTGGTAGTACTTTCAGGATGCTGGTCGTGCCTGTCCCGCCCCGACCATGGATTTCTAAGCTTCTTAGGAGCAGGGGCTGTGCCTGGTCCTTCCCATCCCTCCAGAGAACCCAGCACAGGGAGAGCAAAGCTCAGCTGCTCTGTGACGCTGGATTGATGGATGACTGCATTCTGCCAGCCAGGGGTCCTAGGTTGTGCGGATGCCCGTGCAGACTCAGCTGGGGTAAGCTCAGAGATGAATAAATCCCAGGCCCTATTCTTTTTTTTTTTTGTAATTTATTTATTTTTGCTTATGATTTTTGGCTGTGTTGGGTCTTCGTTGCTGCATGCGGGCTTTCTCTAGTTGCGGCGAGCGGGGGCTACTCTTCGTTTGTGTGCACGGGCTTCTCAATGCGGTGGCTTCTCTTGTTACGGAGCACGGGCTCTAGAGAGCATGGGCTTCAGTAGATGTGGCACGTGGGCTCAGTAGTTGTGGCTCACGAACTCTAGAGCACAGGCTCAGTAGTTGTGGCGCACGGACTTAGTTGCTCTGGGGCATGTGGGATCTTCCCGGCAGAGCTTGAACCCATGTCCCCTGCATTGGCAGGCGGACTCTTAACAACTGCACTACCAGGAAAGCCCCCAGGCTCTATTCTTGAGCCTTCCTCATGTACTGGGGTGAGGGATGTATAAACATGAGATGTCATACAACCCAGGGCAGAATGAAGTAGGAGCTGCTGGAGAAATGCAAGGGGTGTGGGAAGATGGAGTATAAAAGACTTTTGGTTCTCATTCATTCTCCTTAGAAGGATTGCAAAAGGCTTCCTGGGGGAGGTGGCATTTTGTTCAGTGGTATAGTTTTTTGTACCATTGAAACAAGGAGAAAGGATAGAGAGAAGAGGATGAAGTGGCCTTTAGGAGAGGTCGTCAAGGAGGAGGGCCTGTTGGGAGAAAGTATAGATGGAGGAGGGAGAGCTCACCATATCACTCTCAAGGACAGACTAAAAAATTCCACAGGAGGTGGGCTGGGACATTATAGTAGCATCCCCTCAGAATTCCAGATACATCGGAGTTTTAATAAAAGTGTTTGCCTAATGGGTAAAAAAAGTCGTTAGATGTGGGCTCACAGATATTCTTCCTCTTCCTCCCACATCAGTAATATGGTCCTACCTTAGAGAGGCAATAGCTTCCCTCTGTCTAGGATGCCCTCCCCAGAGGGTCACACAGCTGGTCCCCATGTCATCTGGGGCTCCACTCAGATGCTGCCTCCTCAGAGGGCTTCTCTGACCCCCCAGCTGAGGGGAGAGCGCAGGCACTCTCCATCACATCACCCTTCTTTTTTGTCTCAGCACTTAAGACCCTGATGTTTTCTTGTTTATTTTTATAGTCATTTGTTAACTACTGTTCCCTCCACACTTCCCCCCCCCACATACAAATATAAGGGTCAGGGCTGCTGTGCTCACCCAGTACAAGTATTGAGTGAGAGACTTCACCCAGGTCCTCTTAAAATACTTGTTATAAGGTCATTTTGATGAAATGGTCCAACTTAAGATTACCCCAAATCCACTTATGGGAATAAAGAGAGGAGGAGGGAGACAGAGAGAGAGAGAGACAGAGGAATATAAGAGAGTGGGAACTGCTCCAGTGAAATCTGATGTACGAGGTTACCAGGCAAATTTAGTTTAACTCCTATTTAAATCTAATTTATTATTTTCTCTTACTTTGGTTAAATAATCTTACTGTGTTTTTTGCACCTCTCAAAGGTGCCTTAGGTTATAGAAAAATGGGGTAGAACTAACAAATACATTAAAAATATTTGGGGTATGTAACTTTTGAGTATTTGATTTCTCCAGGAACATTAAAGGTGTTGTCTTTGTTTCTCAATTTTAGTTAATCACAGTTTCTCTGAGAGCACTTCTTTGAAATACAGATTTCTAGGCCCATCCACTGAAGATTCAAATTCATTAAGTTTAGGGTGGGGTCCAACAATCTGTATTAAGCTTCCCAGGTGATTCTGCTGGTTCAACAGGTTTGGGGAACAATATATAAATGATCCTATACCATCATCTAGAAAACAACATCAATGGTTCATTCTACTGCTTGAAAGTTCTGTAAGGAAAATAGTGTTAAAGAAATGTAAGATTTTACTTACAATTTGCTGATTATAATGTTGACACTAGGCCAGACTCTCCCTGAACGTGCAGGACACCTCATGGGGCCTCTTGGGTGGCCGAGGGCCTTTGGCCTCCCTGGGAGGACAGCAGTGCAGGACCTCAGTCTCTTCTGCGCCCTCAGCATCGCCAGCAGCCGTGCCTGGGCTGGGGGCACCCTGAACCTGTTACCTTCCAGAGAGCAGGAAGCTCTCTGAACCCTTCCCTTCCTGGAATAGGCTGCTGCACACGTACATGGAGTGACCATGACTGACAGGTCCTTAATGTGGTGTCCATGGGCCCCACAAGAATCCATGCAATGGCCTTGAGGGTCTGTGTGCAGAACTTGGCCGCGTTTCCGTTACCTTGAGAAGAGGTTTCTGAGCATTCATCCTAGGTTCTCAGTGGAGCCCACGACTCAGCTTAGAGAAGGAGGCCGTTTCTTCACAGCATCACAGGGCCAATTGGCCGCACTCCTCGGCAGCCCCACCCCACAGGGCGAGGTTTGTGCTGGGGAGGGACTCGGGGCCCTCCTTACGCTGCTGCAGAAGAAGCACAAACACAAACACTCGGGGCAGCGATCCGCAGGAGGAAGCTTGAAGGTGGAAATGGGCTGCCCCAGCCAGGATATGGGGGCAGGAGTGCAGGGGTGACAACAGCTACCATCTGGGCCTCCAAGTTCATGGGCAGGTTCCTCAGGTCGCCTCTCTCTTTCTTCAGAGGGAACTAAAGTGTCAGCCTGAAAAATGGGGAGGAATGGGCGTCCCTGTGACCCAGCACAGCTCTCAGAAGGACCATTACAGACGACAGTTACCATCAGACGGATGCCGGCTGTGTCACGTGCTCGTCCCCAGAACACCTGCGAGATAGGTGTCCTTTCCCGGTTAGGAACATACCAACCAGGGTCACGCGGCCGTTGACAGGCAGAGCAGGCACTTAACCCCAGGTCTGTCTGACTCCAAACAGCAAGCTAGCCCCTTTGGATGAGTGAGAAAAACCAAGGTCTGTAGGCTCTGGGCTTTGCTGGGACTCAAGCCAGCCGGCGTCTCCTGGTCCTGGTCCGGACCGTCCTACCTCCCACGGAGCTTGGCAAGAGGAGGAAGGAAAGCAGGAACGGGAAGCTGTGCTCTGCAGAGGACAAGCAGGCAGAGGCATGCTGTGAATGCAGGGAGAGAACAGGTGTGAGGACACCCTCTCCCCAGCCTCGAAACCCCGGGGCACAGTTTCTGCCTTGAGGCAGAATTGAAGGGGCTAAAACTCAGGGGCACAATCTGGGGATGGCCCGGAGCCTTGGAAGAGAAAGCTCTTCCCGGAGACAGGTGTCAAGGTAAGTCTAGAGGCCACACCCAGGCTGCAGACCCGGTTCAGCCCCGAATGAGGAGCTGGGCCCCGGGCCTCACTAGGAGCTGTCACACCAGTTCCAGCAGGAAGAAGGACCTGCTCTCAGCTGGCATCAGAAAGCCACCCTGGAACCCTCTATCTGGTGCTCTGACCCCAGCTCTGAGTATCACTGTCCTGCCCCTCTCCTCTGCCCCCTGAAGGGCTCCTCTCCCGCCATCTCCCAGCAGCTTCTTCTCTTCCTCCTCACAGCGTGGGTTACACTGCAGGGATCCCACCATGAGGGTGGAGCTCACCCATACACTGGGTGTCTATTTTGCCCCAAACTGAATGTTACCTCATCATGCTTTGAGGATTACCTTTGTGCTGTTAAATTATGTCAGTACCACAAAGGTATAAGCAATTATTTTTAATTCTGTAGACTGTTACTCTACTCAACAGAAATCAACTGATGCTTCTTTAGCAATTGAATTTAATATTCTTCATGTTACAGAATTTGGTAAAAATATGATAGGTTATTAGGGCAAAACGAGGGGCACGTTTTGATGACATCAGCAGTTTTCACACCATGCACCCTGAATTTTGGGTTCTAAAGATGAACCGTTAAGTCTGGGAGGACCACATTACATCCCAGTTCTCTCTGACCATTCAGAAGAATAACATTCAGGTCGTTATATCTCCCTCTTCTGAATCTCCAGAATTTCCACTTAGTAATTTCTCATAGTATTTATCCCACTCTGCCCTGTGTATTAGCACTGTGTATCCACACTCAGTTCATCTCCTGGGCAGGAGGGATGGGTCTTGTCACCCTGCACCTCTCCCCCAGCATACAACATCTGTTGCTCTGTCCTTTCTCTGCCTTTTACTAAACTTCCTGACTGACTTAAGTGCTCTCAGTGTTCCCAGGACACCTGGGCAAGCTGCTCTCTTGGCACTTACTACATTACGTCCATTTGTTGTCCCCAAAAGATCAGGAGGAGCCCATCACAGCGAAGGAGTTTGTCTCATTCACCTCGGTGTGCCTAGCTCCTGGCAGAGTAGACAGCAAGTAAATGATGAATTAATGAATGATTAGTGAATATCTGTACACGGTTTTTTAACAGCTTTATTGAGATATAATTCACATATCCTAAAATTCTACCACTCGAAGTGTACAGTGCAGTAGTTTTCAGTATATTCTCAGAATTGTGCAATCATGACCACAATCTAATTTCAGACCCCCTGAAACTACCCCTAGAAAAAACCCTGTACCCATCAGCAATTACTCCTCACTCCTGCCACCACCTCTAGGCCCTACTTTCTGCCTCTATGGATTTGCCTACTTTGGACATTTTCACATACATAGAATCATACAGTATGCAGCCTCTGTGACTGGCTTCTTTCATTTAACATAATGTGATCCAGGTCCGTCCACGTTGTAGCATGTATTGGTACTTCATCTTTCAAATGCTGAATAATTACCCATTGTATGGGTATACCACATCATGTGTATCAGTTCATCAGTTGGTGGATATGTGGGTTGTTTCACTATGGGGCTAATATGGATAATGCTGTCTATGAACATTCACGTACAAGTTTTTTGGGGGACATATATTTTCATTTCAGTTGGGTAAATACCTAGGAGTGGAATTGCTGGATTATACAGTAACTTTAAATGTTTAACATTTTGTGGAACTGCCAAGCTACTTTCCAAAGCTGCACCATTTTACATTTTCATCAGCAATGTATGAGGGTTCCAGTTTCCCTTCCTCCTTGCCAATACTTTTTTTACCTGTCTCTCTGATTCTAGCCATCCTAGCGGTGTGAAGTGGTAGCTCATTGTGGTTTTGATTTGCATTTCCCTAATGAGGTATTGAACATTTTTGCTCAATATATGGAATATATTTTTTCATGCGTTTATTGGCCACTTATATCTGTACACTATTCAATCAAATTATAAATATCAGAACTTCACAGAGAAAAACTTCGTAGATGAGGCCCAAAGAATAATGTTAAGTGACTTGTCCAAGGTTATGTAAGCTATAGCAATACAAGGTCTCAAATACACTCCTGACTCCTAACCAGTGCTCTGTTGTTGCCCCGCTGGCCCTTCTGTCAGGTTGCCTCTGGATCCCTACCCCACTGGATGAGCGAAGTGTCTGGATTCCTTATGAGTCAGGATTAGCATGTGCTTGAGCTAGTGCTGCTTGACTTTATGCCTGTTGGCCATCTGTTTATCTTCTTTGGGGAAATGTCTATTTAGGTCTTCTGCCCACTTTCTGACTGGGTTGTTTGTTTTTCTGATACTGGCTATATGAGATGTTTGTATATTTTGGAAATTAAGTCCTTGTCGGGCGCATCATTTGCAAATATTTTCTCCGTCTGTAGGTTGTCTTTTCGTTTTGTGGATGGTTTCCTTTGCTATGCAAACGCTTTTAATTTTAATTAGGTCCCATTTGTCCCACTCCGAATAGACGTCTACAAACCCTCATTGCCAATCCCAAAAATGTCTGTTGTCTTTGTACCTCCCTGGAGTCCCGGTATGCTGGAGAATTTCCGATGATTCTGCCCCAAATATTTTCCATTCTTCTCTCTTTTGAGGGACCTCTGGTGCATCAAATTATGTTGATCATATGTCTCAGTTTATGATACACTGACATCATTTGCCCATGGGAGGCAGCCTTTTTAATTTTCCTCTCTCATCCACCATATTCAATCTCATTTCCTTCCTCCCATAAGCATCCACTCTAGTGTATGTTGTTTCTCTTTAATCTATTTCCATAAGTATATATAGATTTTGTGTGCCCTAGAAAAATATTTAGTGTAATTTTGCATGTGGGTTTCCAAACTTATGTTAATGGTATTAACTCTAATTTTCCCTCAGTAGTATGTGAGCCTTGTCCATGATGCTATACATAAACACGGTTCGTTGCTTCTGACCCTGCAGAGGATTCCCTTGAGGGCAGAGTCCACCTTCCTTAGCCATTCATTCCCCTAGTGATAGATACCCAGTGGCCTCCAGTTAGTCCATCTTTTTGACACTCAGTTTTCTCATCAGACAAAAACACTAGTGGTGATAATACCTCCTTTTACATAATGATCGTGCTGATTGATACTTCAAAGTTTTGCCAACTACCATGTTCCAGTTCTTTGCCATCCCATATGGTGCTGTAAGGAGCAACCCCCTTGTCCATGCCCCTACACCCACATCTTTCCTATCCCAGCCCTCAAGGTCCACAATGGCTCAATAAATGGGGGCTATTGGGCTTCCCTGGTGGCGCAGTGGTTGAGAGTCCGCCTTCCGATGCAGGGGACGCGGGTTCGTACCCCGGTCCGGGAAGATCCCACATGCCGCGGAGCGGCTGGGCCCGTGAGCCATGGCCGCTGAGCCTGCGCGTCTGGAGCCTGCGCTCCGCAACGGGAGAGGCCACAACGGTGAGAGGCCTGCGTACCGCAAAAAATAAATAAATAAATAAAATAAAAAATAAATGGGGGCTATTATTAGTACTGCTGTGGCAGACAAGGCCATTAGCACAAGAATTGGGTCTAGAAGACATGTTTCCGGGCTGTGTCACCTTGAGCCTCCATTTCCTCTTAGGAAGTAAAGATAATCACACCTTCATAGAATTGCTGTGGATGAAATGATAGGGTAGAAGCGAGTGCTTTGCAAAGTAGGAAGCACTGGTGGGTTAGCTAGTCTGCTGTAGTAGGGGTGGAGATGGCAGGAGAGTCTAGGGAAGGAGGAGAAGCAGAGGAAGGAAGAAGAGGAACAGGCTCTCAGAGGCGGCAGGGAGGCCCTTAAGAGGCCTTGGTGTGCATCACAGCAGCAGCCTCTACTCTCTGGAAAGTGCCCTGGTGAGGAGTCAGGAGTCCCACATGGGCCCAACTCTGTGTGGTCAGGGGAAAGACCTCCTGATTGGCGGTTATCAACCCCGGCTGCACATTAGAATCCCCTGGGGAGAATCCCACGGGGAGCTCTACCAAGTACCTACCTGGGGTCCCACATCTCACCAACTGCGTCTGACTCTCCAGGGTAGGCCTGGGAACTACAATTTTGACAACCTTGGCTCTCCAACTCCGTGGTTCTTAGACATTTGTTTTTGTCACTTCTTCTCACTGACCACAAGATGGTGCCCTCTTTCTGGGAAATCGTTGATGTTCGACAACGATCCATTTTCTCTATTAATCCTGAAAGAATGGGTTTGAAATTAACAATCTTCACAGCATCTCATTAAGCCAGAATTCTGTGCCCTTGGTGTCTAGCCATGTAATGTGCATCTTTTCCCTTCTGCTAGAAACCGTACTGAGTTGGGATAGGTCATCTCGTTTTGCATTCTTCAAGGGGCTATGATGCAAAGCAGAGGAGACATTTATTGCTGCTTTCTGATCATAATCATCACTATCAATAACAACTAATATGTATTTAATCTTTTGCCATTTGCAAAGTGCTCTTTACCAACTATCCTCAGAATAACTTTATGAAATGGAAATTGCTGTTCTCATTTCTAGATGAGAAAACAAAGGCTCAAAGCACTAGCTCAAGGTCACAAAGCAAAAGTTGGCAGAACCAGATCCAGATCCTCGGATAAGAGCAGGTGCATCAGAGAGATCAGCTCTCAACTGATGGGGCCCCGACAAGTACAGCCCTGAGAGAGGAAACTTCTCAGGATGACCTCTGGAAGACTTCCTGAGCGAGCTTGGAAGATGCACAGATGTCCTTCTGGAATTTCACACTATCACAGATGACAAACAGGTCAGTAGGTGACACATTTGACTGGGTTGAGTCGAGACGAGATGAGGTGACGTATGTGAGGTTTTTAGTGCAAAGCTGTATAAGGCAGCAGACACTCAACAAGAGGATAGATTGTATTATTTTAAATTTTCTGTACCAGGAAAATGAACTGCTGTGCCAGTGGGTAAAATGAATCTGCCTTAAAGAAAAAGTTATAAATTCATCTCCAAAGAAAATCCTTTTCTACTAGCAAGTGATGTCTTATGAGGCTAGTGGATCTGAGGAAGGTCATTTACAAGATCACAGACTTACTACTGGACGGAGTCCCACAATTGATCAGGAACCCAAATGTCAGGACCCAGGACCCCAATCCCTCTGGGTGTTTTTACCCCAGATGAAGGGGATGCAAGTGTAGGTTCAAGTTACTTGGAGTAGAAAGAATGTTTTCAGGAAAGAAGCAGTTACATGGAAGTTTATTAAATTAGTATTTTGATCATTTTACTGACTCCAGTGTACATCTTAGCAGTTGTTGGACCCGTTTTCTGTACTTCAGCTTCCCTGTCTGCAAATGGTATAACAGTATGTATCTCATTGAATTATTATAAGGATCAAAATAGTTTATTTATAAAGCACTTAGAACCATGCCCAGCACATAGTAAGCATGATGTGTTTCTTAAATAATGTTAAATAAATAAATGGATATGAGTATAGTCATTTACATATTTTACAAATAATATTTTAACTTTTTTCAAAATTCCAAGTAATTTAAAAATTATGTTATTTGCACACTTGTAGGTACAAGGAATATATATATTCAGGGAGATTAAAATATTGCCTATGACTAAAATTTGAAATCCCACTGAAAATGCATAAATTTGATTAGAACAGTACTATAGTCTTTGGTGTCTTGTAAACATCAGAAATAGGTTAAAAATTCTTTAAGTCTATTATATCATTATTACTGATGTTGACAAATAAGCCTATCAACTGTCTAAAGAAATACAAGAATAATGCAGTGATCAGATTTTTCTCCTTTTTTTTTTTTTTTTTAAAGAAAAGTGTTCCTTTTTCTCCACTTGATTTCTTCTAAATTTGGAGATTAGTGGTGATTTTGGAGGGTACTCTTGGCATTTTCCCAACTATAAGGACCCTCAGTGTGACCCTTGGTCACCTCCTAGGTGAGAGGGAGTGTTCCACAGCAATACTCAGCTCAAACCTCCATCTTCAAAGTATGAATTTAAAGCATTTTTTAAAAAAGAAAGAGAGAGCGTATTTGCTCTGAGAGATTTCATGCAACCCCAGGGAGAAAGACTGGAATGCTGAGAGGGTAACTGGGACAGGGCTTGGAAGAAAAAACACATGAATTGAAATGTTGCTTTCCAATCTAGGGGTCATTTTCATGTTTCACTTTAGCATTAATTTCCTTTTTAGTAGAACTACCATATTGTTTCCTAGTAGGAGGTTTTCTTTAAGTCTTTGGTTTCTTTTTCTTGCACCCTGTTTTATGAAACAGACTCTCTGGAGAGGAGATGGGGATAAAAATGTACCATCTCCTGATAAGCCCTCCTCTGACTTCCTGGTACCTAGGCCCGAACTACAGGGCCTAGGTAAACTGACAAAAACTGTATTTTAAAAGGAGTTTAAGTTCTTTAGTACCAAAATTATAAGGCGTTTACATTGAGAACTCCATAGGCTTCTGTGCACTGAGTTAAGGCTCTAATATCACATTATTGTTTCTATGGAAAAATGAAATTCTCGTTTCACATATCTGACCTCAAATGAACTTTTGCAACAGAACTTGAGTGGGGGACTATTTCACATACACCCACACACTCAGGAACCGTTCCTGTTTCTATCGATCAGGCTGTCCACCAGTCTGTCTAGCCATTCACACTGTCTTTCTATTAAAGAATAGCATAACTGCAAAGAAATGTGAAAACAAAAAGCTAAGATTGAAAGACTAAAGTTAAACGTTTTATACCTTTTGAGTTCAAAGCAATGGTTCTATTTTAAGTTCATCTTCACTGAGTTAAACAAAAAAGAATCACTATTAAAACTGATCTCGTTGAGTGGGAGGTTGAACTGCAGGGAGTTTGGGGCTGAAATCAGGAGCCTCCACTGCTCACCGGCTCTGAGGACCCGTGAGACCTCAAGGGATGGTCCTGTGATTCGAGTCAGGAATCGAGTTAAAGAACCAGCTTGAAGCAGGAAATTCTCAGGAGATACACCAGAAATACATCTACACGTGGAACAGCTCCTACAGAACACCTACTGAACGCTGGCAGAAGACCTCAGACCTCCCAAAAGGCAAGAAACTCCCCACGTACCTGGGTAGCGCAAAAGAAAAAAGAATAAACAGAGACAAAAGGATAGGGACGGGGCCTGCACCAGTGGGAGGGAGCCGTGAAGGAGGAAAGATTTCCACACACTAGGAAGCCCCTTCGCGGGCGGAGACTGCGGGTGGCGGAGGGGGGAAGTTTCAGAGCCGCGGAGGAGAATGCAGCAACGGGGGTGCGGAGGGAAAAGCTGAGAGATTCCCGCACAGAGGATTGGTGCCGACCAGCACCCACCAGCCCGAGAGGCTTGTCTGCTCACCCGCCGGGGCAGGCGGGGCTGGGAGCTGAGGCTTGGGCTTCCGTCGGAGCACAGGGAGAGGACTGGGGTTGGAGGCGTGAACACGGCCTGCAGGGGGTTAGTGCACCACGGCTAGCTGGGAGGGAGTCCGGGGAAAAGTCTGGACCTGCCAATGAGGCAAGAGACTTTTTCTTACCTCTTTGTTTCCTGGTGCACGAGGAGAGGGGATTAAGAGCGCTGCTTAAAGGACCTCCAGAGACGGGCGCGAGCTGCGACTAAAAGCGCGGACCCCAGAGATGAGCATTAGATGCTAAGGCTGCTTCTGCAGCCACCAAGAAGTCTGTGGGCGAGCACAGGGCACTATCCACACCTCCCCTCCCAGGGAGCCTGTGCAGCCCGCCACTGCCAGGGTCCCGTGATCCAGGGACAACTTCTCCGGGAGAGCGCACGGGGCGCCTCAGGCTGGTGCAACGTCATGCCGGCGCTGCCGCAGGCTCGCCCTGCACTCCGTACCCCTCCCTCCCCACGGCCTGAGTGAGCCAGAGTCCCCGAAGCAGCCGCTCCATTAACCCCGTCCTGTCTGAGCGAAGAAGAGACGCCCTCCAGCGACCTACACGCAGAGGCGGGGCCAAATCCAAAGCTGAGCCCTGGGAGCTGTGAGAACAAAGGAGAAAGGGAAATCTCTCCCAGCAGCCTCAGGAGCAGCGGATTAAAGCTCCACAATCAACTTGATGTACCCTGCATCTGTGGAATACCTGAATAAGAAAACGAATCATTCCAAATTGAGGAGGTGGACTTTGAGAGCAAGATTTATGATTTTTTTCCCCTTTTCCTCTTTTTGTGAGTGTGTATGTGTATGCTTCTGTGTGAGATTTTGTATGTATAGCTTTGCTTCCACCATTTGTCCTAGGGTTCTATCCGTCCTTTTTTTCTCTTAAAACATTTTTTTTCTTAATAATTATTTTTTATTTTAATAACTTTATTTTATTTTATCTTTATTTTACTTTATCTTCTTTCTGTCTTTCTTTCCTTCCATTCCTCCTTCCTTCCTTCTTTCCTTCCTCCCTCCCTGCCTCCTTTTTTCCTTTCTTTCTTTCTTTCTTTCTTTCTCTCTTTCTTTCTTTCTTTTCTCTCTCTCTCTCTCTCTCTCTTCCTTTCTTTCTACTTTTTCTCCCTTTTATTCTGAGCCGTGTGGATGAAAGGCTCTTGGTGCTACAGCCAGGAGTCAGTGCTGTGCCTCTGAGGTGGGAGAGCCAACTTCAGGACACTGGTCCACAAGAGACCTCCCAACTCCACATAATATCAAAAGGCAAAAATCTCCCAGAGATCTCCATCTCAACACCAGCATCCAGCTTCACTCAACGACCAGAAAGCTACAGTGCTGGACACCCTATGCCAAACAACTAGCAAGACAGGAACACAACCCCACCCATGAGCAGAGAGGGTGCCTAAAATCATAATAAGTCCACAGACACCCCAAAACACACCACCAGACGTGTACCTGCCCATCAGAAAGATCCAGCCTCATCCACCAGAACACAGGCACTAGTCCCCTCCACCAGGAAGCCTACACAACCCACTGAACCAACTTTAGCCACTGGGGACAGACACCAAAAACAACGGGAACTACGAACCTGCAGCCTGCAAAAAGGAGACCCCAAACACAGTAAGATAAGCAAAATGAGAAGACAGAAAAACACACAGCAGATGAAGGAGCAACATAAAAAACCACCAGACCTAATAAATGAAGAGGAAACAGGCAGTCTACCTGAAAAAGAATTCAGAATAATGATAGTAAAGATGATACAATATCTTGGAAATAGAATAGACAAAATGCAAGAAACATTTAACAAGGACCTAGAAGAACTAAAGATGAAACAAGCAACGATGAACAACACAATAAATGAAATTAAAAATACTCTAGATGGGATCAATAACAGAATAACTGAGGCAGAAGAACGGATAAGTGATCTGGAAGATATTCTGCAGAACAGAATAAAGAAAAAAGAATGAAAAGAACTGAAGACAGTCTCAGAGACTTCTGGGGCAACATTAAACACACCAACATTCGAATCATAGGGGTTCCAGAAGAAGAAGAGAAAAAGAAAGGGAATGAGAAAATATTTGAAGAGATTATAGTTGAAAACTTCCCTAATATGGGAAAGGAAATAGTCAGTCAAGTTCAGGAAGCACAGAGAGTCCCATACAGGATAAATCCAAGGAGAAATATGCCAAGACACATATTAATCAAACTGTCAAAAATTAAATACAAAGAAAACATATTAAAAGCAGCAAGGGAAAAACAACAAATAACACACAAGGGAATCCCCATAAGGTTAACAGCTGATCTTTCAGCAGAAACTCTGCAAGCCAGACGGGACTGGCAGGACATATTTAAAGTGATGAAGGAGAAAAATCTGCAACCAAGATTACTCTACCCAGCAAGGATCTCATTCAGATTTGATGGAGAAATTAAAACCTTTACAGACAAGCAAAAGCTGAGAGAGTTCAGCACCACCAAACCAGCTTTACAACAAATGCTAAAGGAATTTCTCTAGTCAAGAAACACAAGAGAAGGAAAAGACCTATAATAACAAACCCAAAACAATTAAGAAAATGGGAATAGGAACATACATATCGATAATTACCTTAAATGTAAATGGATTAAATGCTCCCACCAAAAGACACAGATTGGCTGAATGGATACAAAAACAAGACCCATATATTTGCTGTCTACAAGAGACCCACTTCAGACCTAGAGACACATACAGACTGAAAGTAAGGGGTTGGAAAAAGATATTCCATGCAAATGGAAACCAAAAGAAAGCTGGAGTAGTAATTCTCATATCAGACAAAATAGACTTTAAAATAAAGACTGTTAGAAGAGACAAAGAAGGACACTACATAATGATCAAGGGATCGATCCAAGAAGAAGATATAACAATTGTAAATATTTATGCATCCAACATAGGAGCACCTCAATACATAAGGCAAATACTAACAGCCATAAAAGGGGAAATTGACAGTAACACATTGACAGTAGGGGACTTTAACACTCCACTTTCACCAATGGACAGATCATCCGAAATGAAAATAAATAAGGAAACACAAGCTTTAAATGATACATTAAACAAGATGGACTTAATTGATATTTACGGGACATTCCATCCAAAAACAACAGAATACACATTTTTCTCAAGTGCTCATGGAACATTCTCCAGGATAGATCATATCTTGGGTCACAAATCAAGCCTTGGTAAATTTAAGAAAATTGAACTTGTATCAAGTATCTTTTCCGACCACAACGCTATGAGACTAGATATCAATTACAGGAAAAGATCCGTAAAAAATACAAACACATGGAGGCTAAACAATACACTACTTAATAACGAAGTGATCCCTGAGGAAATCAAAGAGGAAATAAAAAAATACCTAGAAACAAATGACAATGGAGACAAGACACGACGACCCAAAACCTATGGGATGCAGCAAAAGCAGTTCTAAGAGGAAAGTTTACAGCAATACAATCCTACCTTAAGAAACAGGAAACATCTCGAATAAACAACCTATCCTTGCACCTAAAGCAATTAGAGAAAGAAGAACAAAAAAAACCCAAAGTTAGCAGAAGGAAAGAAATAATAAAAATCAGATCAGAAATAAATGAAAAAGAAACGAAGGAAACGATAGCAAAGATCAATAAAACTAAAAGCTGGTTCTTTGAGAAGATAAAAAAAATTGATAAACCATTAGCCAGACTAATCAAGATAAAAAAGGGAAAAGACTCAAATCAATAGAATTAGAAATGAAAAAGGAGAAGTAACAAGTGGCACTGCAGAAATACAAAAGATCATGAGAGATTACTACAAGCAACTCTATGCCAATAAAATGGACAACCTGGAAGAAAGGGACAAATTCTGAGAAATGCACAACCTGCCAAGACTGAATCAGGAAGAAATAGAAAATATGAACAGACCAATCACAAGCACTGAAATTGAAACTGTGATTAAAAATCTTCCAACATGGGTTTCCCTGGTGGCACAGTGGTTGAGAGTCCGCCTGCCGATGCAGGGGACACGGGTTTGTGCCCCGGTCTGGGAAGATCCCACATGCCGCAGAGCGGCTGCACCCGTGAGCCATGGCTGCTGAGCCTGTGCGTCCGGAGCCTGTGCTCCGCAACAGGAGAGGTCACAACAGTGAGAGGCCGCTTACCGCAAAAAAAAAAAAAAAAAAAAAATCTTCCAACCAACAAAAGCCCAGGACCAGATGGCTTCACAGGCGAATTCTATCAAACATTTAGAGAAGAGCTAATACCTATCCTTCTCAAACTCTTCCAAAATATAGCAGAGGGAGGAACACTCCCAAACTCATTCTACGAGGCCACCATCACCTTGATACCAAAACCAGACAAGGATGTCACAAAGAAAGAAAACTACAGGCCAATATGACTGATGAACATAGATGCAAAAATCCTCAACAAAATACTAGCAAACAGAATCCAACAGCACATTAAAAGGATCATACACCATGATCAAGTGGGGTTTATTCCAGGAATGCAAGGATTCTTCAATATACATAAATCAATCAATGTGATACACAATATTAAAAAATTGAAGGAGAAAAACCATATTATCATCTCAATAGATTCAGAGAAAGCTTTCGACAAAATTCAACACCCATTTATGATAAAAACCCTGCAGAAAGTAGGCATAGAGGGAACTTTCCTCAACATAATAAAGGCCATATATGACAAACCCACAGCCAACATCGTCCTCAGTGGTGAAAAACTGAAAGCATTTCCACTAAGATCAGGAACAAGACAAGGTTGCCCACTCTCACTACTCTTATTCAACATAGTTTTGGAAGTTTTAGCCACAGCAATCAGAGAAGAAAAGGAAATAAAAGGAATCCAATTCGGAAAAGAAGAAGTAAAACTGTCACTGTTTGCAGATGACATGATACTATACATAGAGAATCCTAAAGATGCTACCAGAAAACTACTAGAGCTAATCAATGAATTTGGTAAAGTAGCAGGGTACAAAATTAATGCACAGAAATCTCTGGCATTCCTATACACTAATGATGAAAAATCTGAAAGTGAAATCAAGAAAACACTCCCATTTACCATTGCAACAAAAAGAATAAAATACCTAGGAATAAACATACCTAAGGAGACAAAAAACCTGTATGCAGAAAATTATAAGACACTGATTAAAGAAATTAAAAATGATACAAATAGATGGAGAGATATACCATGTTCTTGGATTGGAAGAATCAACATTGTGAAAATGACTCTACTACCCAAAGCAATCTACAGATTCAATGCAATCCCTATCAAACTACCACTGGCATTTTTCACAGAACTAGAACAAAAAATTTCACAATTTGTATGGAAACATAAAAGACCCCGAATAGCCAAAGCAATCTTGAGAACGAAAAACGGAGCTGAAGGATCAGGCTCCCTGACTTTGGACTATACTACAAAGCTACAGTAATCAAGACAGTATGGTACTGGCACAAAAACAGAAAGATAGATCAACGGAACAGGATAGAAAGCCCAGAGATAAACGCACGCACATATGGTCACCTTATCTTTGATAAAGGAGGCAGGAATGTACAGTGGAGAAAGGACAGCCTCTTCAATAAGTGGTGCTGGGAAAACTGGACAGGTACATGTAAAAGTATGAGATTAGATGACTCCCTAACACCATACACAAAAAAAGCTCAAAATGGATTAAAGACCTAAATGTAAGGCCAGAAACTATCAAACTCTTAGAGGAAAACATAGGCAGAAAACTCTATGACATAAATCACAGCAAGATCCTTTTTGACCCACCTCCTAGAGAAATGGAAATAAAAACAAAAATAAACAAATGAGACCTAATGAAACTTCAAAGCTTTTGCACAGCAAAGGAAACCATAAACAAGACGAAAAGACAACCCTCAGAATGGGAGAAAATATTTGCAAATGAAGCAGCTGACAAAGGATTAATCTCCAAAATTTATAAGCAGCTCATGCAGCTCAATAACAAAAAAAAAACAATCCAATCCAAAAATGGGCAGAAGACCTAAATAGACATTTCTCCAAAGAAGATATACAGACTGCCAACAAACACATGAAAGAATGCTCAACATCATTAATCATTAGAGAAATGCAAATCAAAACTACAATGAGATATCATCTCACACCAATCAGAATGGCCATCATCAAAAAATCTAGAAACAATAAATGCTGGAGAGGGTGTGGAGAAAAGGGAACACTCTTGCACTGCTGGTGGGAATGTGAATTGGTACAGCCACTATGGAGAACAGTATGGAGGTTCCTCAAAAAACTAAAAATAGAACTACCATATGACCCAGCAATCCCACTACTGGGCATATACCCTGAGAAAACCATAACTCAAAAAGAGTCATGTACCAAAATGTTCATTGCAGCTCTATTTACAATAGCCTGGAGATGGAAACAACCTAAGTTTCCATCATCGGATGAATGGATAAAGAAGATATGGCACATATATACAATGGAATCTTACTCAGCCATAAAATGAAACGAAATTGAGCTATTTGTAATGAGGTGGATGGACCTAGAGTCTGTCATACAGAGTGAAGTAAGTCAGAAAGAGAAAGACAAATACCGTACGCTAACACATATATATGGAATTTAAGAGAAAAAAAATGTCATGAAGAACCTAGGGGTAAGACGGGAATAAAGACACAGACCTACTAGAGAATGGACTTAAGGATATGGGGAGGGGGAAGGGTAAGCTGTGACAAAGCGAGACAGTGGCATGGACATATATACACTACCAAAAGTAAAATAGCTAGCTAGTGGGAAGCAGTTGCATAGCACAGGGAGATCAGCTCGGTGCTTTGTGACCACCTAGAGGGGTGGGATAGGGAGGGTGGGAGGGAGGGAGACACAAGAGGGAAGAGATATGGGGACATATGTATATGTATAACTGATTCAGTTTGTTATAAAGCAGAAACTAACACACCATTGTAAAGCAATTATACTCCAAGAAAGTTGTAAAAAAAAAAAAGATCTCATTTTTATAGAGGTGGTGTGGTATAAAACATAGTACATGAGCTTTGTAGCTGTAAACTATGAATCTTCAGGTCAAGCTACTTTTCTAACCCTCAGTTTTCTTGTCTATAAACAGGGATGATTATATTGTCTCTCCTGGATTATTTTTTATGTGAGATTTAGAAATGTCTAGCAATAAATCTGGCACACAGTGGTTATTTCCTGTCCTTTCTCCCTTATTTCCTGTTTAACCTCTTTTTGAACTCAGTGTTTCACTTCCATAAAAATATTTTCAAATCACATTTAATTTTCAGAAGACTTAATTTAAATGTTTCTCTATTCTTGGGTACCTTATCTATCCCTCTGATTGACTTAGGTTAATGTCCAAAATAGACTAATATGGATAGATTATTAACTTGTTAATACATAGGTTCAAAGAGCTTACTTATGTTAATTATAATCATTTATTTAAACTGACTCACCTGTGCCTACTCCCCCAAAATATTTGATTCTCACAAGACTTTGTGGATTTCACATTTTTTTCTTTTCTCTTGGATAGGGATTTAGACTCTTGTAACAGCCTCAACCAAGTCCTTCTGTGACAACAGTTAGCAAAGTCAGGTTGTACTTGAATGAGTCAAGGAATAACCTCAATGGAGGACAAATCGGATTTTATTTAAGTAGGTTCGTCAAGCGTTCTTTCCCATTTACTGTGAGCCCGTTTTATAGCAGCAGCAGAGGCAAGGGTGGCAGTGACATCCTGTGACCAGAGCAAATGCATGTGAGCAGTGGGAAGGAGCCGCAGTCCACAGGGTTCTACGGCCTCAGTTGAGCAGAGCCCATTCTTCTGCTTAGCGTGCCCAGGACTCTGCCCCTCCCAACACTCTCTCACTGGTCCCCATTCCTGGTGTCTGTCCTCCTCCTGGCTGTCAGAGTTGGGGGATCTACCTGTCGGTTGGAATTTGACACCCTTGCTCCTTTTTCTATGGTATCATAATCCTCGATTTTTTTCAGGCAACTCTGTGTCCACTGGAGATCAGGTCCTGCCTGCCAAGCTTGAACTCAGGGTAGAAAACATACCCTCTGTTGTAAGGAAGTCTGGAGGCCTGGGAAATTTAGAGTAATTTATAGCCCCCAACAATCACATGGATAAGTCCATATTCTAAAATGTTATTGACTTCAGTTTAAAATAAGATCAGAGAAGGGGAACCTTCAAGATGGCAGAGGAGTAAGACATGGAGATCACCTTGCTCCCCACAAACACATCAAAAATACATCTACATGTGGAACAACTCCTACAGAACACTACTGAATGCTGGACGAAGACCTCAGACTTCCCAAAAGGCAAGGAAATCCCCATGTACTTGGGTAGGGCAAAAGAAAAAAGAGACAAAAGAACAGGGACGGACCTTCCCCTCTGGGAGGGAGCTGTGAAGGAGGAAAAGTTTCCACACACTAGAAAGCCCCTCCGTGGGTGGAGACGGGGGGTGGGCGGGGGGAAAGCTTCAGAGCCACTAAGGAGAGCACAGCAACAGGGGTGCAGAGGGCAAAGTGGAGAGATCCCCACATAGAGGATTGCTGCCGACCAGCACTCACCAGCCCAAGAGCCTTGTCTGCTCACCCACCAGGGCGGGCGGGGGCTGGGAGCTGAGGCTCGGGCTTCAGAGGTCAGATCCCAGGGAGAGGACTGGGGCTGGCTGCGTGAACACAGCCTGAAGGGGGCTAGTGCGCCACAGCTAGCCAGAGGGAGCCCTGAAAAAGGCTGGACATGCCTAAGAGTCAAGAGACCATTGTTTTGGGGTGCGTGAGGAGAGGGGATTCCTTCCCTGTCTGCCTACAGAAGGCAGAGCACCATCTAAGTGAGCTCCAGAGACGGGCGCGAGTCACAGCTATCAGCTCAGACATGAGAGACGGGCATGAAACGCCAATGCTCCTGCTGCAGGCACCAAAAATCCTGTGTGCAAGCACAGGTCACTATCCAAACCCCCCATCCCCCCAGAGCCTGTGCAGCCCATCACTGCCAGGGTCCCATGATCCAGGGGCAACCTCCCCAGGAGAACACACAGCATGCCTCAGGCTGTTGCAACATCATGCTGGCCTCTGCCACTGCAGGCTCGCCCCGCATTCCAATTATACCCCACCCTCCCCTGGCCTGAGTGAGCCAGAGACCCTTAATCAGCCGCTGCTTTAACTCCTTCCTGTCTGGATGGGAACAGATGCCTGAGGGCGACCTACACGCAGAGGCGGGGCCAAATCCAAAGCTGAACCCCAAGAGCTTTGCGAACAAAGAAGAGAAAGGGAAGTCTCTCCCAGCAGTCTCAGGAGCAGTGGATTAAATGTCCACAATCAACTTGATGTGCCCTGCATCTGTGGAAAACCTGAATAGACAACAAATCATCCCAAATTAAGGAGGTGGACTTTGGGAGAAACTGTAGACTTTGGGATTGCTGTCTGTGACTGACTTGTTTCTGACTTTTATGTTTATCTTAGTATAGTTTTTAGTGCTTGTTAACATTGGTAGATTTGTTTATAGGTTTGGTTGTGCTCTTCTTTTTTAAATTATTATTACTATTTTATTTTTCTTTAATAATTTATTTTATAACGTCTTAAATTTATTACCATTTTTTTCTTTCTTTTCTTCTCCCTTTTCTTCTGCGCTGTGTGGCTGACAGGGTCTTGGTGCTCCGGCCTGGTGTCAGGCCTGAGCATCTGAGGTGGGAGAGCTGAGCTCAGGACATTGGACCATCAGAGACCTCCCAGCCCCACATGATATCAATTGGCGAGAGCTCTCGCAAGGATCTCTGTCTCAACGCTAAGACCCAGCTCCACCCAACGACCAGCAAGCTCCAGTGCTGAACATCCCGTACCAAACAACTAGCAAGACAGGAACACAACCCCACCCATTAGCAGAGAGGCTGCCTAAAATCATACTAAGTTCACAGATACTCCAAAACACGCCACTGGACATGGCCCTGCCCACCAGAAAGACAAGACCAGCCTCTTCCACCAGAACACAGGCACCAGTCCCCTTCACCAGGAAGCCTACACAACCCACTGAACCAACCTTACCCACTGGGGGCAGACACCAAAAACAACAGGAACCACAAACCTGCAGCCTGCAAACAGAAGACCCCAAATGCAGTAAGTTAAGCAAGATGAGAAGACAGAGAAATACACAGCAGATGAAGGAGCAAGGTGAAAACCCACCAGACCAAACAAATGAAGAGGAAATGGGCAGTCTACCTGAAAAAGAATTCAGAGTAATGATAGTAAAGATGATCCAAGATCCTGGAAATAGAATGGAGAAAATACAAGAAACAATTAACAAGGATGTAGAAGAACTAAAGAGCAAACAAACAATAATGAATAACACAATAAATGAAATTTAAAATTCTCTAGAAGGAATCAATAGAAGAATAACTGAGGCAGAAGAATGGATAAGTGACCTGGAAGATAAAATAGCAGAAATAACTACCACAGAGCAGAATAAAGAAAAAAGAATGAAAAGAATTGATGACAGTCTCAGAAACCTCTGGGACAACATTAAACACACCAACATTCGAATCACAGGGGTCCGAGAAGAAGAAGAGAAAAAGAAAGGGATGGAGAAAATATTTGAAGAGATTATAGTTGAAAACTTCCCTAATATGGGAAAGGAAACAGTCAAGTCCAGGAAGTGCAGAGAGTCCCAGGCAGGATAAATCCAAGGAGAAACACGCCAAGACACAAATTAATCAAACTATCAAAAACAAAATACAAAGAAAAAATATTAAAAGCAGCAAGGGAAAAAAAAGGGAAAAAATAAATAAATAAATAAATAAAAGCAGCAAGGGAAAAACAACAAATAACAAACAAGGGAATCCCCATAAGGTTAACAGCTGATTTCTCAGCAGAAACTCTGCAAGCTAGAAAGGTGTGGCAGGACACATTTAAAGTGATGAAAGGGAAAAACCTACAACCAAGATTACTCTACCCAGCAAGGATCTCATTTAGATTTGACAGAGAAATTAAAACCTTTACAGGCAAGCAAAAGCTAAGAGAATTCAGTACCACCAAAACAGCTCTACAACAAATGCTAAAGGAACTTCTCTAGGCAGGAAACACAAGGGAAGAAAAGGACCTACAAAAACAACCCCAAAACAATTAAGAAAATGGTAATAGGAACATACGTATCAATAATTACCTTAAATGTAAATGGATTACATGCTCCAACCAAAAGACACAGACTTGCTGAATGGATACAGAAACAAGATCCGTGTATATGCTGTCTACAAGAGACCCATTTCAGACCTAGGGACACATACAGACTGAAAGTGAGGGGATAGAAAAAGATATTCCATGCAAATGGAAATCAAAAGAAAGCTGGAGTAGCAATTCTCATATCAGACAAAATAGGCTTCAAAATAAAGAATGTTACAAGAGACAAAGAAGCACACTACATAATGATCAAGGGATCAATCTAAAAAGAAGATATAACAATTGTAAATATTTATGCATGCAACATAGGAGCACCTCAATACATAAGGCAAAGGCTAACAGCCATAAAAGGGGAAATCGACAGTAACACAATCATAGTAGGGGACTTTAACATCCCACTTTGACCATAGGACAGATCAACCAAAATGAAAATAAAACAGGAAACACAAGCTTTAAATGACACATTAAACAAGATGGACTTAATTGATATTTACAGGACATTCCATCCAAAAACAACAGAATACACTTTCTTCTCAATTGTTCATGGAACATTCTCCAGGACAGATCATATCTTGGGTCACAAATGAAGCCTCAGTAAATTTAAGAAAATTGAAATCATATCAAGTCTCTTTTCTGAGCACAATGTTATAAGATTAGATACCAATTATATGAAAAAAAGTGTAAAAAATACAAACACATGGAGGCTAACCAATATGCTACTAAATAACCAAGAGATCACGGAAGAAATCAAAGAGGAAATCAAAAACAACCTAGAAACAAATGACAATGAAAACACGATGACCCAAAACCTATGGGATGCAGCCAAACAGTTCTAAGCGGGAAGTTTATAGCAATACAATCCTACCTCAAGAAACAAGAAACATCTCAAATAAACAACCTAAACTTACACCAAAGCAATTAGAGAAAGAACAAAAAAACCCCAAAGTTAGCAGATGGAAAGAAACCATAAAGATCAGATCAGAAATAAATGAAAAAGAAACGATGGAAACGATAGCAAAGATCAATAAAACTAAAAGCTGGTTATTTGAGAAGATAAACAAAAGTGATAAACCATTAGCCAGACTCAACAAGAAAAAAAGGGAAAAGACTCAAATCAACAGAATTAGAAATGAAAAAGGAGAAATAACAACTGACACGGCAGAAATGCAAAGGATCATGAGAGATTACTACAAGCAAGTATATGCCAATAAAATGGACAACCTGGAAGAAATGGACAAATTCTTAGAAAAGCACAACCTTCTGAGAGTGAACCAGGAAGAAATAGAACATATAAGCAGACCAATCAAAAGCACTGAAATTGAAACTGTGATTAAAAATCTTCCAACAAACGAAAGCTCAGGACCAGATGGCTTCACAGGCGAATTCTATCAAACATTTAGAGAAGAGCTAACACCTATCCTTCTCAAACTCTTCCAAAATATAGCAGAGGGAGGAACACTCTCAAACTCATTCTATGAGGCCACCATCACCCTGATACCAAAAACAGACAAAGATGTCACAAAAAAGGAAAACTACAGGCCAATATCACTGATGAACATAGATGCAAAAATCCTCAACAAAATACTAGCAAACAGAATCCAACAGCACATTAAAAGGATCATACACCATGATCAAGTGGGGTTTATCCCAGGAATGCAAGGATTCTTCAATATACATAAATCAATCAATGTGATACACAATATTAAAAAATTGAAGGAGAAAAACCATATGATCATCTCAATAGATGCAGAAAAAGCTTTCAACAAAATTCAACACCCATTTATGATAAAAACCCTGCAGAAAGTAGGCATAGAGGGAACTTACCTCAACATAATAAAGGCCATATATGACAGACCCACAGCCAACATCGTTCTCAATAGTGAAAAACTGAAACCATTTCCTCTAAAATCAGGAACAAGACAAGGTTGCCCACTCTCACCACTATTATTAAACACAGTTTCAGAAATTTTAGCCACAGCAATCAGAGAAGAAAAAGAAATAAAAGGAATCCAAATCAGAAAATAAGAAGTAAAGCTGTCACTGTTTGCAGATGACATGATACTATACATAGAGAATCCTAAAGATGCTACCGGAAAACTACTAGAGCTTATCAGTGTATCTGGTAAAGTAGCAGGATATGAAGTTAATGCACAGAAATCTCTTGCATTCCTATACACTAATGATGAAAAATCTGAAAGAGGAATTAAGGAAACACTCCCATTTACCACTGCAACAAAAATAATAAAATACCTAGGAATAAACCTACCCCAGGAGACAAAAGACCTGTATGCAGAAAACTATAAGACAACGATGAAAGAAATTAAAGATGATACAAACAGATGGAAAGATATACCTTGTTCTTGGATTGGAAGAATCAACATTGTAAAAATGACTATGCTACCCAAAGCAATCTACAGGTTCAGTGCAATCCCTATCAAACTACCAATGGCATTTTTCATAGAACTAGAACAAAAAATTTCACAATTTGTATGGAAACACAAAAGACCCCGAATAGCCAAAGCAATCTTGAGAAAGAAAAATGGAGCTGGAGGAATCAGGCTCCCTGACTTCAGACTATACTACAAAGCTACAGTAATCAAGACAGTATGGTACTGGCACAAAAACAGAAAGATAGATCAACGGAACAGGATAGAAAGCCCAGAGATAAACCCACACACATCTTGTCACCTTATCTTTGATAAAGGAGGCAAGAATATACAATGGAGAAAAGACAGCCTCTTCAATAAGTGGTGCTGGGAATACTGGACAGCTACCTGTAAAAGAATGAAATTAGAACACTTCCTAACACCATACACAAAAATAAACTCAAAATGGTTTAAAGACCTAAATGTAAGGCCAGACACTATAAAACTCTTAGAGGAAAACATCGGAAGAACGCTCTTTGACATAAATCACAGCAAGATCCTTTTTGACCCACCTCCTAGGGAAATGGAAATAAAAAAATAAACAAATGGGACCTAATGAAACTGAAAAGCCTTTGCTCAGCAAAGGAAACCATAAACAAGACGAAAAGACAACCCTCAGAACGGGAGAAAATATTTGCAAATGAAGCAACTGACAAAGGATTAATCTCCAAAATTTATAAGCAGCTCATGCAGCTCAATATCAAAAAAAAAAACACCCATCCAAAAATGGGCAGAAGACCTAAATAGACATTTCTCCAAAGTAGATATACACATTGCCAATAAAGACATGAAAGGATGCTCAACATCAGTAATCATTAGAGAAATGCAAATCAAAACTACAATGAGGTATCACCTCACACCGGTCAGAATGGCCACCATCAAAAAATCTACAAACAATAAATGCTGGAGAAGGGGTGGAGAAAAAGGAACCCTCTTGCACTTTTGGTGGGAATGTAAATTGATACAGCCACTATGGAGAACTGTATGAAGTTTCCTTAAAAAACTAAAAATAGAACTACCCATACGACCCTGCAATCCCACTACTGGGCATATATCCTGAAAAAACCAGAATTCAAAAAGAATCATGTACCAAAATGATCATTGCAGCTCTATTTACAATAGCCAGGACATGGAAGCAACCTAAGTGTCCACAGACAGATGAATGGATAAAGAAGGTGTGCCACATATATACAATGGAATATTACTCAGCCATAAAAAGGAATGAAATAGAGTTATTTGAAGTGAGGTGGATGGACCTAGAGGCTTTCCTACAGAGTGAAGTAAGTCAGAAAGAGAAAAACAAATACCGTATGCTAACACGTAAAATATGGAATCTAGAAAACAAAAAGAAAAAAAAGGTTCTGATGAACCTAGGGGCCAGACAGGAATAAAGATGCACATGTATAGAATGGACTTGAGAACACGGGGCAGCGGAAGGGTAAGCTGGGACTAAGTGAGAGAGGGGCATGGACATATATACGCTACCCAATGTAAAATAGATAGCTAGTAGGAAGCAGCCACATAGCAAAGGGAGATCAGCTCGGTGCTTTGTTTCCACCTAGAGTGGTTGGATGCGGAGGGTGGGAAGGAGATGCAAGAGGGAGGAGATAAGGGGATATATGTATACATATAGCTGATTCACTTTGTCATACAGCAGAAACTAACACAACATTGTAAAGCAATTATACTCCAATAAAGATGTTTATTAAAAAGAAAAGCCAGGGTCATATAAAGTACCATGGGGGAAAAAGAAAAGAAATAAGATCATAAAGCTTTCCTTGTTTTTAATTGAAATGTAGAGTTTTTCTTCCCCTCTCATAAAGATGTGTTTCTATTGTGCGGCTACCATGTAGCCAAAGCTTAGAGATTTCCCGACACCCTGCATTTACCGTGTGTGTGTGTGTTCAAGGTTCATTCAGGTGGCTTAATATGAAACCAAAATGCCTAGTCCTACATTCAACTTCAGGAATGCTGATTTTAATTTTGTGGTGCAGAAATAAGGCCAAATAAATAGGCAAAAAGTAGACCTAAAAATGGCTTTAACTTACTAATCCACTACATCTTTGACAGCAATTTTAGATAAAAATGGTCCAGAGGACAAAGTGCTTAATTAATGATGAGAAAATGATTCCTTCAAGTCCCATAATAAAGAGTTCTCCCTGCGGTAATGATTTGCCCAGAGTTTTATTCATGCAAAAGTGACGGCTACTTCTTCCTTCTGTCCCCTCCATTCCAGTATTGTTCAGTCTGCATTTCCGTGAGTCGGGAAATTGTGCGCTGAAATGCAAAGATTTCCTCTTCTCCAGTAAACATGGCGAGTCCTTCTGCTGAGTCCTGGTTACCAAAAAACAAAACAAAAAAACAACCTAGCACCAATTAAAACCCCCACAACTAAAAATTTAAAGAACTAAGTACAGGCTTTAAAAAATACTTCTTGGGTTTATATTACAAAATATTCTATAAATTTTTTTCATATACAATTTCTTAAATTAGACTAGAGAATCAGCTAATTTAAACCAATAATCAATGAACAGAGCAAATTACCAGGGAGAAAACATTAGATGAATAATTAAAGCTGAAACAACACCCCAAAATCCAAATAAGAAAATTTTTGCTCAGATGAAAGTTCTCTACATAATCTAATGGAAGGACATTCCAGACAGAAAGGAATTTTTTCTCAAAAAGTGCACACCAGAAATAAGTAACAGAAAAACCAAGAAGTTCTGGTATGTCAGGACAAAGCTAAGACCCTCTCCTGAAGCTCCACAGACAGGGCCACATTCCTGACAGGAGGCCTGAACCTCTGAAGAACCTTTTCCAAACTGGGTGACTGAGAGGTCTCCTGTGGGCCTGGAGATCGTGCCTGGGAGCTTACTTCGGGAAGGCCAGAGCTGCTTTTGGTCTTGAGCTGCTGGGACACTTGATCCTCCCATGTAGCGGCTGAGTTGGGGAGCCCCTTGTGAGGCCAGTAAACATCCTGGGACTGGTGATTCTAACACCAGCCTGTGGCCAGAAGTGAACGCTGAACTTTTGTCTCTTTCCTTAGGGGTTTGCTATTAAACTCTTTCAGAGAAAAGTTCTGGACTCCTAAGTCCAAGTTACTGACCTACCGTAAAACTGCATCACCCTACGGTCACGTGCCCTGATTTCTTCATGATTATTAGCCCCAAGTGCTTAGCTTACTTTGCCCTGTATCTGAACCCTGATCAGAAGAAAAATTTTAAAGCCAGTGATTTAAAGGACTTTAGGAACTGAGATCATGTAGCCCCTTAAGTGTATTTTTCCAAATTGTTGAAGACTTTATTTGGATGTATCACTCTTAGAGAAATGGGATCATAAGCAGCCATTTATTTCTACATGTAGATTTAAATAATCATATTTTGAAAGTTTACTTTTTAAAGAATTATTGGCCTCATTTTCCCAGACTCCTGAGAATGCATAATTTCTACTCAGGTCAATAAGGAACTGTCTCCTCATTCCAAATAGCCTTTCACCACTGGGGTCGAAAGAATGGGGCTGGCCTCATTCGGGGGGTGAATGTTTATAGTTTAAAATTTTTGACTAATATTTCAATTGCCTACAGTTGAGAAATATACCCTGTAACATTCATACAGAAGAAGGAAATGCAAAGTCACTTCTGCTTGGCTTGGGGTGAAGCACCAGACTCCAAGCTCCAGGAGAACTAGGCCAGCATAGGCTGGTTCCCAACAGAGTGTCCCCAGAGCCTGGCACCCACAGGTGTTCCACAAATGCCTACAGAATGGGGGTTAGGAGATGAAGCATGGATTTCTTTTAAAGCAAGGGCCTTGCCAGGCACTTCATACTCCTGGAATAGCCAGTTCACATGGTTGGATACTGTATCATGCACTCTACAAATCCAGCAGACATGAAGAGGATATCCAGAAAAGGCAGTATGGTGTAGCAGAATGCAGAGTGAGCCCAGAGCCAAAGACGGTGCCTGGATCCAGCTCTGGCCTGCCATTAGTCAGTGGTATAACTGCAGGCCCATTAGTCCGCCTCCCTGGACTTTGTTTTTATCATATGCAAAAATGATCACGAAGATTCCTTCCACTCTAAAGCTGTAATTCTCTACATTTAGTGATGCTGAGGATACGTCTGCTATACTGGCTTTAGAAGAGAGCAGCAAATCAGTGGTTAAACACATACTGCATTCCTTCTTCAAAATGTAGCCATGCATCAAACCAAAAACAATTAAGCTGTTTTATAATAAAAAGAGATTATGTTAATATCGCCTACCTGGCTCAGCCCCAAATCATCCATCAGTATTCTGCTTTGCTCCAACTCACTGTCATGATGTTCATACAAAAATAAGCTTGATACGGGAGTTGATGCAGAGCAAATTATGCGCACCTGAAACAGAGGAAAACGAGTAAATGGTGTTACTCCTTACCTTTCACAAGTTGAAGGTAAAAACAAATTTCTCATAAAAATCTGTTTGTCATAACAGGGAGCTTGGATTTTTGCTTTTAAAATGTTCATATTTGTTCTAATAGTTTGAATCTCTTTAAAGTGATATATAATTTTAAATGGTTCTAAATATATGCAGCAAAACTGGTACTTGGTGAAAATACTCTTATGAGTTTATAGAATGTGTATTTACAAAAGAACAATGCCTTGAACTCCTCTCTTTCAATCTAAGTAACAGTCTTAACTTTATTTCTACTTCTACACATTTTCTCCAAGTACTATGTTTATTTTGGAAAAATAAATATTTTAAAGCTTCAATCTATGACTTTTTTTTCCTATTTCATTAATCTGTTTTTCTAATTAGAGATTTTAGCTAATTATCCTGAAGTTATCCTAAATTATCCTAAAGCTACTAAAAATTTCATTAATCTCCATGCTTAAACATCTACAAAAAAAGCATCAGCAAAATGTGGTTGTCAAAGTTTCAAAACTGGCAGGATCCATTTACACTGTATCTTCTTCATGAATAAAAATCTTGCATAAATAAACGAATACAGCATTTCTTTTTTTAAAAATAATTATATGGAAATCTCTTAAAAAAAATTTTTTTTTGGCTGTGTTAGGCCTTCCTTGCTGCGCGCGGGCTTTCTCTAGTTGCGGCGAGTGGGGGCTACTCTTCGTTGTGGTGCGCGGACTTCTCATTGTGGTGGCTTCTCGTTATGGCACACGGGCTTAGTTGTTCTGAGGCATGTGGGATCTTCCTGGACCAGGGCTTGGACCCATGTCCCCTGCAATGGCAGGCGGATTCTTAACCACTGCACCACCAGGGAAGCCTCAGCATTTCTTTAAGGTGGATTTCAATATTTGGAAAACTTTTTTCCTATTTCTGGAATACCTCTGAAATGTAAATAGACAAACCACATAACCCATATTCAAATAGCCTAGGATCACAGATGTTTCCAAATGTATTTTTGAAACAAAATACTTTTTAAAAAAGCCTTTTGACCATGTCCATATTTTTTCTTATAGTTTGAGTCTCTTTAAAGTGATATTTTTTAACTTTTTAAAAATATTTTTTGCAGTACGCAGGCCTCTCACTGTTGTGGCCTCTCCCCTTGTGGAGCACAGGCTCCGGACGCGCAGGCTCAGCGGCCATGGCTCATAAGCCTAGCCGCTCCGCAGCATGTGGGATCTTCCCGGACCGGGGCATGAACCTGTGTCCCCTGCATCGGCAGGCAGACTCTCAACCACTGCGCCACCAGGGAAGGCCTAAAGTGATACTTTTAAACTGCATAGTACTTTCCAAATATTTCCACACAGCTTATACCACCCTCTGAAGTAGGGAACAAAGCTTTTATTGGGCAACCTGGGGCCTGGAGAGGTCTCAACTTGTGACACCAACCCAGATCTTCCAGTTCTAAGTTCAGTGGTTTTTCCATTACAACTGAGGTTGACATTTTTACCTGACTGTTTGGAGCCCATCTCTGTGTGCATCAAAGATGCTCCCCAGGGGCTTCCCTGGTGGCGCAATGATTAAGAATCTGCCTGCCAATGCCGGGGACACGGGTTCGAGCCCTGGTCTGGGAAGATCCCACATGCCGCGGAGCAACTAGGTCCGTGAGCCACAACTACTGAGCCTGCGCGTCTGGAGCTTGTGCTCCGCAACGGGAGAGGCCACAGCAGTGAGAGGCCTGCGTACCGCAAAAAAAGATGCTCCCCAGATGCACCGTTACCACTTTGCTGCGTAGGTGACTGCTAAGTTCAGTGCATTGCTACTCTACTTATACCCTGAGTTTCCAGAACCTACATTTATTTCAGCATCCTGCCAGACATCCTTCAAAAAGACTACGCTTGACATTAATATTTCTTGATTACATAGTGTTTGAGTGTACATATGTGATCATATATCAGAAACAGCTTTTTTATCTTTATAAATTTTATTTCCACTAGTTTATATATAAAACATACTCTTCTTGATGTTTAAGGAGACCTGAATTTGTTTTCAGGATTCACAGCCATCCTTTTAAAATCATTATTTAAGTAAATATGCTGATACTTCAAAATAATGTATTGATGTTTGGGACTAGTCTTTCTATATCCAAATAACCTTCTACCTCCTCTTATAAATTATTTAAATCACAAATGACACTTTTTTCATTACTCAGATGGGAATGCCCTTATTTCACAGATACATCTAGAATACATTCTAGAACAATGTTTAATGCTCCCAATTTCTGAAATAAGATAATTTCGACTATGCTTTAAAAAAGAGTATAAACTCCAAATGCGTGATTTGGTTAAAGCAAATGTTAGGAGAGTAGTTCTGATATTTCATCATACTGCCAGATAAATCTTTTTGTCTAACGAAGAAGTGAAACAGTGGGGGGAGGTAGGATCAGGGGGTGGGACTAAGGGGTGGGGACCATAAGCTTTCTTTAAGGTATTCCTTAAAAGATATAAAAGATAAAAAAAAAAAAAAAGAGTTTATCAATCCTCCAGTCTAAGAACCACCTACCAATGCCCCTCTCCCACTTTCTTCTTGAAGCACTGCCCTCTAAAAACAGAGTGCCACCTCCAGGAGATTTATTCTGGACTCCACACGATTATTTCAGAGCAGAGTCTCTGGATGAGTGACCCAGAAGTAGACAAGTGACAGGACTTGACCCCTAAGTTCTGGTGTTCTCAGCTTCCTGCCTCTGCTGACTCCCTGCTCGCACACCCCCTGGAAGCATGCAGCAGATTTTGGTCATGCTCACTAAGGAAGGCTGCCCTCGGTGTTGCACTAGAGCCACGCTGGCTGCCCTTCATGCTCAGGCCCATCACAGGGCCTTTGCTGCAAACTCGCCGCCCTGGTGAGGGCTTTTCACTCTGCACTTTGAGCTTGGCCATCACATCTCAGAGTTTGTGAGCAGCACTTGAGGAGCTGGTGAACGAGCAGGCTCCAGGCCCCATCCTTGGTCCTCATTTGCTGGTGGGGGTGGTGTGGGCTCTGGATTCTGGATCTTAAGTAGCTCAGATGATTCTGGTGCAGCTGGTCCTCAGCAGGACTTTCCATGCCCAGCCCCATGTCCCACACAAAGATCAGTTTACTCTCCCCCTGTACTCTCATAGCACCAACTCCCCTCTTTTTCCAAGAGAACATCCCAGTGAGGACTCTATACTCAGCTCTGTGTTTCATTAGTGTTTCTTCAGCACTAGACTATCAGCTCCATGAAGGCAGGCACCATGTCTGGCTTTGCTTGTCACTGAATTAGCACTTTGCTTGGCATGATAAATGTTGTTGAATGAATGAATAAAGGAAACATTAAACATCTCACCTCTCCCTCCCAGCAGATTCTGGTACTTTCTCCTCCCCTCAAAGTCCCTTCAATTTTAGAATCACTGCTCTATCTCTTTCTGTGCAAGGAATAAGGAGGAAAAACTGTATCTAACAGTGAAACAATATTTTACTCTAATTTGAAGTGGTACTTATACTTTACTGTAAATATATATTTATAGGTATATACTATTAATCATGGCTCACCTTCATTGAAAGCTTACTGTACGCCACACGATGTTCTAAGTACTTTACATGCTCATGTACCTCACAACAATCTTATGAGGTAAATACCATTATTGCCTTCTTTTGCTAAAGAAGGCAATTCAAGTTCAAGAGGTTAAGCTGGTCTTCAAGGTATTCAGCCTGGTCCCAGGGCCCACTCCTTAACCACTAGGCAATACTGCCTCTGATGAAGGGACAAAGGCTCTGCAATTCATGCTAAAACACCTGGATTTTTTTTTTAGAGAGATGACAGGTACTGGGATTTCTGGGTCAGAGGGAGAGAAAACTCTAATACTGAGGAGGGTGCTTTAGTCATTCATTCATTCATTTTGTTCATTATTTTACCAGTCCAATAATTTATTCATGCAACAAGTATTTATTGAGCACTCAATCTATGTAAGGCATTGTGCTGTGCATCCTCATAGACAGAGCATATGTCTGGTTGAATGAAGGATTTGGTAATATAGCAGACTGTCTTATGATGGGATTTTTAATATAGTACTATTACTATTACTGCTACTACCAAATAGTACTTATACAGCATTCAGCTTGTGCCAAGTGTTGTTTTAAATGGTTTACCTGTATTAGTTTATTTTGTCCTCACAACAGTTCTCTGAAGTAAATACTATTATTATCTCCAATTTGCAGATGAAGAAACAGGTACAGAGAAGTGAAGTAAGTGGTAGACCAGGATTCCAGCCCAGATAATTTCGCTCCACAGTCCAAAATGTTTAGTTTTGAGAAAATGTGCCACATCCTTACCTTGAAATCATAAAAGTTATCAATGAGAGTTATGAATCTCCGAGCTTGGGTCCTCTTTGCCAGGGTAAATTGTGGAATGTTTCGTAAAAATACTGTATCAAAATTCTTTGACAGTTCCAAATAGTCACTGGCTCCAAGTGGCTATAATTAAAATGAAATAAAGAACAGAAAATTGAAATAAGCCAATTCTGGTTGAAAACATCTCTTTTTCTTGTCATGGTGTGATCTAGGTGGTAGCTTTGGGGTAACTTGACCAAACGGGGCAGTGTTTTCAGAGTAGGCTGAGGAAAGAATTCACTATACTGTAACAGTGCTGTAAACAAGTAAGAGAGAAGGCAAGATCTTGGTGGGAAGTTAAAGAATAACTCTGGCCGCCTCCGCTGGTATCTTGTAGGCCCCCATCCTAAACCCAGTCTTTACTCTTTTTATTTATACGACATGACTTTAAACACATCCTAACAAATCCTTCCTACGACTCAACTGCAAACTGTCACTACTGGTAAATAGAGCTGTCTTATCATGGCAGCTGAATATTTTGAAATAAAGACTATGCTCCAACATGAAAAGCATCAGAAAATACTTTTCGTTTAATTTGAGGTACAATTACTCAAGTACAATGTAGTAAACACTGCTAACCTCTGTAAGGAATATCAGAGGGTTTTCATGACCAGAAGTAGACCAAGACCTCAAGCATAACGTGGTGCAGCTGCTACCTCTACACACGAGGAGGATGCAGCACTCAGGGTCCACAAAACCATTCACAAAGGTGCCACCTACATATGTAAAGTGCTTGCTCCTGAAACAGGAAGTTAACTCATGACAGTTATGAAAATGACTTGCGAACACTCTTTGGGGTTAGGAACACTCCCCGGAGAGGCACTCCTCATTTTAAGTTGTGTGTGGATGACTGTGACCTGTGATCAGGAACCATGAGCAGGGCCAGGAGAGTGTTTCTGGCCCTGCGAGAATGTGGAGGAGACTAGCATGCCAGGAGCTGCTCTCAGGTGCCTCTGGAAGCTCTTGGATCCCAACAACTGATCCCTGGGACACAGATGGCTAAGCCTCCTCAATTTCTGGCAGAATTCATTAATATCTGTTCAAAAATGTCTCCCTCACTAGGGTGGTAATTTGCATTAAAACTCCTGCTTTCAGAAATGTAGACAGGGCTATGTTCCTGGGAGAATCAGAATTGCAAGGAAGGGGAGGGTCATTCTCACCTTAGAGTCCATCCATTTAAGGCCACCACTATCCTAATGACCAGCTAAAATCAGTTATATTCAGAAAACTTCTAGTGGAGGTGTGGGGAGTGAATCAGAGAGTGAAGCTCTGGGGAGGTGGCTCCCTCAAGAAGAGCAGTTCTAAGAAGGATGCAGTAACTACGAGCCTAGGGCGAAGGGGCACACCACCAGAGAGAGAGAGCACAAAGAATGACATGATGCCTTTGAAATCTGCTTAGAGAGGCCCCTTCCCCCCATCTCCTCTCACCAACCAAGTAACAAATGGGGCCAGAAAAGAGATGACCTTGCCTTTTCCATTTCCCTTCCCTAGCTGGACAGCCTCTACCTCCAGACCCAGTGCCTGACCTTAGCTGAGACTCCCTGCTCACCTCAGCCATAGGGGCTCGAATGTGCATGTGGTTTATTTTGGTCTAACCTTGACTCTGTTATGAGGAAACACTGCTGTCAAGCTTGATGTGGACCAGAAGGGTGTGTTAACAGAGCAGCTCGGAACAAGGGCTCTAGACAGCCTGGGTTTGAATCCTCAGTCTGTGACTTATAAATGGTGTGTCTTCAGCAAGTAACCTAATCTTTCTGTTCCTTAGTTTTCCCATCTGTAAAATGAGAATTGTTTCCTATCTCACAGCGTTGTGAGGATTAAACAAAATAATGCATGCAAAGCATTTTACACAGTGCCTGGAACATACATTACCACTCAACCCACTTTAGCTGCTTTTTATTTTTATTATTTCGAGCTCAAATGATTAGGCTCAGTACAAATGAGTTGAAGGTGTGAAGAAGTGTCATTCTCAATAGGACCAGGTAGCGTTGCTCTACCCCCTGACTACATCCTAAACCTTAAAAACCAGCCTTTGTGCATTTGCCTGTCCTCAGAGTCACAGCAGGGACCAGATGAATGAGACTGTGGAATCCCACGTAATGAAAACAATTCCCGAAAGGGGGAGGGGGAAGGTAATATACAGTGTCTTCCGGTAAAAAGGAGAACTCATACAATAAGACACTCATGCTCTGAGGGTGACCCATACTACTTTTCTGAGATCGGTTAGAATTTAGTGTCTCATCTTTTGTAAATCAGAAATTATATGTAAAAAAATACGTAAAACCTCATCTTAGGTATGTAGTTATGTATAATTAAGCTCACTCTTTATGCATGGATATGATTTCTATCAGTATAACTATATGCCCAAGGAAAATCATTATCAGAAGTGCACTGAAGTGCCTAGGGCAGCTGAAAATCAGAATTCTGCCCACTCAGCTATTTTTACAAATTATATACCTTTGTCAGTAGGCTCTGCATTTGCCATTATACTGGCAAATATCCCTTTCCTTCATATCCCTCATACAATTATGTGCTCATTCATGTAAGGAAAACTAAGCTTAATATAGTTATCTATCTCCTTTAAGAACAACAGTCATTGGGGGAAGTTGTTTAATGGGTGCAGAATTTCAGTTTGGGATGATGAGAAAGTTCTAGAGATGGAGAGTTGTGACGGTTGCACAGCATGTGAGTATAATTAATGCCATTGACATGTACACTTTACTTTAAAAATGATTAAAGTGGTAAGTTTTATGTTATATATTATTTTACCACAATAAAAAAATAGTCATTAAATAAAGGAGAGTTTATTAATTGCCAAAGAAATCCCAATTTAGGCTATGAAGAGAGTAATATCACCTTTTTCTTTAAAAATATGAAAAAGAATGAAATGTATTAATCAAAGAAGGAAGTCTTTTCCCCAAAGAAATCAGCTCCAAAAAGATTAATTTAAAACATAAAGTTTTAAAATATATATATTTAAAGAGTCTGTTTTCTTATCCTGGCTTCGATGTTGAAGTGTCTAAGAAGTGACACTCACCAAACTTCCCCAGGACTGAATCTGGGGAGAGATGGGGGTTTCTTATTAGTTAGAAATACTATTTTTCATTAATTAAATAAGTTAAATAGTTGTGAGAGAAAATACCATAAGGACTTTGGAATTATGGTCTGTCACGTCTAGTATGTGACCTTGAGCAAGTCTTTCTGAACTTCCATTTCCTCATCTGTAAAAGAGGGATCATAACCTGTCTCATAGGTTTGTCCCAAGGATTTGATGCATTGATTGCACGTAAAATCTTACAACAGTGGTGGTTACACAGTGATCACTAAATGTTAGTTCTTAACTTACAGAGTTCATGTGAGAAGTAACTAAAATGAATTATGCATAGTGTGCTGTTTGGCATACAACACTTAATAAATAATAGCTATTCTTTTATTAACTATTAAATAACCTTTTCCTCAGCTCACAAAGCCAGGCAAGTGAACAGTTCAACAGTCCAGTCTGACTCTGCCTTTGCACTCAGGAGGTAAGAGCCACTCCCTATGGTCCTTCCTGTCTGTGGTCCACCAAAATATCTGCCCTCCTGGCACCTCAGCCCTCCATGAAGTCATATGTAGATGACAAAAATAGCATATGTCTCAGGCCCTCTCCTTCCCACATGTCTTGTGGCAATAACACGAGCACCTGTGTGTGGTAAAGCCCCAGGCCCACATAATGAACAGCTCCTAACCCAGTACATGTCACATAGGAAGTGCTTAATATTTATTGAATGCATTAGTGAGTGTATGAATAAAACACAACATAGCCTGGGCAGCAGGCCTACTCCTTCCTTTATACCCATTTGTCACCAAATTAATTGAAACACCTACCAAAAAAATCCCACTTTTTCTTAGTTGGCCCAAATTCCTCACTCCCCAGGTAAGCCTTTGTTGTATATCCTAGAAAACACATGTAGGAACATTCTAGAAAAGATATAGACCATAATGTTAACAATGGTTATCTTTGGATAGTGGAATGAAAGATTAACTTTGTTTCTTTGTTATACTTTTTGGACTTTTTTTCCCCAGTGAACTTGTGTTACTTTTGAATAGCAAAAACAATAATGCTTTTTTTGGAGATCATTTTTATAGCAAGCATCTTATCATTTATGCCTCACCTGTGTGAGATCATAGTATCAGTTTTGTCATGGACATTTCTCTTTTTATCCCTAAGCTTTCTTAATCTATAGAAGTAGGATTTTTTTCAGGGACATTTAAAAAAAGAAATCATAAGATGAATGCGTGTGTTCTCCTTTAAAGTTTGACAAAGGAAAATGGATTTGATATTTGGGATGAAATGTGACTTTGGTTGTATAGTTACATTCAGCTAATGATTCTTCACACCAGGGAGACAAGGGGGAGGGAGGGGATGGGATGAATGGCAGCATTCCCCAATAGTTCATGTTCAGCCCTCATGGCCGAGCACCAGAGTCCCCAGATTAAAGGCCTAGTAATGTCAAAAGGCAAGTCTTTGCCTTTAACAGTTGTTCTTTTGTGTGTTATCAGTAAAGAGTTCACCCTGTATATTACAAAGAGGTGAGACACATATGGACCTCAGAAATGGTCCTGAGATTAGACAGTGGATGATGTTAATTGTGCATCTTTTCTTTAAAGCAATGAATTGGAAACTAGATTCATCTTTGCAGACCAACTTTCTATAATCAAAAATAACTTGCATATATTTATTGCTACCCTTTGAAGAAAATGAGTGGTGAAAAATAATTTAACATAAAGATCGACATTTCTATGCTTACCACAATTAAACCCGATGCTTACCACAATTAAAATAATTAAAATTCACTGCAAAATTTGTTTTCTCCAGGAAATTATACTATATACATAATGAGATCTGTACATGAGTTGGAAATAAAAAATTGCTCATATAAAATTAAAAATCAATAGTATACAATATTTACAGCTTGTTGGCCCAGGTGGATATGCTCCCATTGATATCGTGTCTTAATCTGAGCAATTTTTCTCCACGTGAGCTTGATGACCAGCACGCTGTTTCCTTTTTCCATAACTGTCAGACAATATCCAGTCCATCTGTACGTGTTTATTACCTCTGCTCCGTTTTCTCTCTCTCTCTCTTCCCCTTCTGCTACTCTAAATGAACCAAGTTAAACTTCATCATCTCCATTTCTTTTATCCTTTCTTTTGTATTTTCTTTTTTTCACTTCTTCATGATTCATTTTGGATAATTTCCTCTGACCTATATTCTACTCCACCATGTTTCTCCCTAGCTGTGTTTTATCTGCTCTTAAACTCATCCATTGAGTTCTTAACTTTGGTTATACACTTTACAGCTCTGGAAATTCTACTGGTTCTTTTTCCAAGTTGATATCTCTCTTTTTATATTTTCTAGATTCCTACACTTAAATTTCCAAGCCTATCTTTCGTTTTAAATCTCTTTGAATATGTAAGTTTAGTTGTTTAAAATATGAACTCATAATTCCAATATCTGGTGTTTTAATTTTATTGTCTTGTCTCCTCATATGTTTGGTTAACTTTGTGTACTGTATTTTTTCTTTGAAAAAAGAAACACTTGTAGAAAGAATTTCAAGTTCAAGGCTTGAAAGTATTCTGAACTACTTGGCTCACACAAAGTTTGACTGAAGCCCACAGAGAGCTGGTTTACTTCGGGCTCACTCTTATTCCTAGAGTGCAGTCCTTTAGGGCTCCAACCAAAGTGGAGAGCAGTTTACTAGGTCCCCCACCTTTGGCTGGCCTTAGTCTCTGCCTTTTGTCTCCCTACCCAGCTAGGCTGCCAAAAGCAAGTTCAGTTCAGCTCAACTTGTTTTTTAAAAGAAGACTGCTAGTGCTTACCAATATCTATGTTTTCTTCATTTTCCTGGGCACACAGCTAGATTACATTTAGGTGTGGCCATGTGATCAAATTCAGGCCAGTGGAATGCAACAGAAGGTGATATGCATCACGTCTAGATCTGGCCCATAAATAGCGCCCACACAGACTCCTCACTTCCTTTACTCATCTCCTGGTTGAAAAGAGAGGGCTCTGAGGACTTAAAGGAGGGTGGAGGCACAACAGGGATGAAGCCTGGATCCATGAGGGACCACATGGAGCAGTTTCCTGGCCAACCTGCACTGGATGGTGATATGAGCAAGAAACACATGTTTATTTGTTAAGCCTCTGAGATTTGGGGGTTGTCTGTTTCCACAGTTAGCCTATCCTAATACTTAATTCATCCAACTTCTTTCATTGTCCTAACTACAAAGTTGGTGCAAATTACTGACAAAGAGTCCACAATTATTGGAAGTGGATGGCTTCCTAACACTTCCTGTATGAACAAGGATTCTTGTTCACATAAGATGGTAACTATCAAAAGTTTCTCTTCAAATTTTCTTCAGATTATCATTAAAATTTTTTAAATCAGGAATTGCATTTAGCCATTTCCAACATCAAATGTGATTCTTAAGCTATATTCATAGAGATAACTTTTCTCATTACTAATTTGAAAAGATTTTGACAGTTTTGTTCAAATTCAGTGTTTGACATACTTAAAACATCTTTGTAAATTTATTTTTCTTCTCATGATTATATAATATACAGAAATATAATAAATGTTTTCACCAAACCACATATAGATGCTGCCAAATCATAATATAGCCCAGTGTGCCATAGTATCACCAATGGTATCATTTTTGATATGTGACATCTTGATCACTGTGACCGAGAAGCTGATACTAATGGTTCCACAGGACCACTCACCCCCTCACTTTCAGTAGCATTCAGTATTTAAAGGTGTCTGGGGCATTCAAATGCATTAACTAAAAAATTCTCTATAAGATTATGATAATTTAAAATTCATTTAAAATATTTTTGGAGAAATGAAGAATGTCTACGTGGGGTAGTCTGATTACAATTATGGTTCCAATTATTCTTGCCTCCTTGTCCACACCCTTTGGATTGTGACTTTCCAGCTGTAGCATGAAGACATGGAGTCTATCTGCACAACTCTTCAATCTCGGCTGGACTTGTAATTTATCACAGCCAATAGAATGAGGCAAAAGTGACAAATTTCCAGTTGTCAGCTTAGGTCTCAAGAGGCTTTGCCTGCTTCTGCTCACTCTGTTGCAGCACCTAGGCTGGCCTGCTAGAAGAGGAAGGGACAGAAGGAGAGCCAATTGTCTAAGCTGAGAAAGTATCTCAGGCCAGCCTACAGCCAGCCAGCCCCCCAAACAGATGAGAGAGCCCAACCAAGATCAGCAAGGCTGAGTGTTGATGCAAAGTGAGCCCAAAATAGATCAAAACAGTTTCCCAGCTGACTTCCCAACTTCCTAGCTGACTAGAGAGTGATAATAAATGCTTATTTTTTTTAAGCCACTGCATTTGGGGTGATTTGCTGAAATACTATACTTGCTACAGAGAGATTTACTAAGAAAAGCCCATGTTTTAGAAGTCATTAGCAAGTCCAGCACATGTAGAAAAAATATGACCTAGCTTTTATAGCAAAAGATTGGTTTTACACTAAAAGTAGAACTACCATATGACCCAGCAATTGCACTACTGAGCATATACCCTAAGAAAACCATAATTCAAAAAGAGTCATGTATCACAATGTTCATTGCAGCACTATTTACAATAGCCAGGACATGGAAGCAATCTAAGTGTCCATCGACAGATAAATGGATAAAGAAGATGTGGCACATATATACAATGGAATATTACTCAGCCATAAAAAGAAATGAAACTGAGATATATGTAGTGAGGTGGATGGACCTAGAGTCTGTCATACAGAGTGAAGTAAGTCAGAAGGAGAAAAACAAATATCATATGCCAACACATATATATGGAATCTAAAAAAGAATAAAAAATGGTTCTCACGAACCTAGGGGCAGGACAGGAATAAAGATGCAGACATAGAGAATGGACTTGAGGACATGAAGAGGGAGAAGGGTAAGCTGGGACAAAGTGAGAGAGTAGCATTGACATATATACACTACCAAATGTAAAATAGATAGCTAGTGGGAAGCAGCCGCATAGCACAAGGAGATCAGCTTGGTGCTTTGTGACCACCTAGAGGGGTGGGATAGGGAGCGTGGGAGGGAGACACAAGAGGGAGGAGATATGGGGATATATGTATATGTATAGCTGATTCACTTTGTTATGAAGCAGAAACTAACACAACATTGTAAAGCAATTATACTCCAATGAAGATGTTAAAAGATTGGTTTTACATAATTAATAAATACATGTAAGCACATATAGTGTCATTTATTTTATGTTCATTTACTTTTGTAATCAATTTTGGAATTTTTATGGTGCAGTATAAAACTTATTTCCAAAAATAAAACATGATTTACTGTACATAAGAACTAGAAGCAAAAAAGCCAGAAAATTATGTGGCATTCTTATTTAGAGTACAAGACAACATGGACCCAACTGAATGAAAACAGAAAGCCATAGAGAGAAAGCAAGTTGACATGAAAAAGGAACTGGGGGAGACAAGGACTGGCTGCAATAAAATTAAAATTGTAAGAGCATTCCAATAGAAAAATAATGAATTTGAACAGACAATTCATGGAACAGAAATTATAAAAATTATAAGGGGCTAATAAGCAAACAAAAAATATAATCAAGCTCAGTAGTAACCAAAGTAAGACAAAATACGAATGATGTATCATTTTTCATATTGCAATTCTGTAAAGAAAAATAAATTACACTACTCAATGCTGGAAAGCATATAATGAGACATCCATTGCTGCTGGACGAGTAAATCAGTTCAGCTGTTGCAGAAAAAAAATTGTTAGGTTGTATTAAGAGCCCTAAAAGAAGTCATAAACTTGACCCAGTCATTCTGCTTCTAGAAATCAATCTATAGGAAATAATCAGAAATTCAACCAAAGGCTACACACAAGGATTATTTATGACTATGAGAACCCAAAAGCAACTTTAAAGCATAACAAACAGAGGAATGGCTCAATAGGGCACATTAATATAATGCACTAATATGTTGCCAACAAACAATGGTGTTTATGAAAAATATTTTATGATATGGAAACATGCTTATGGTAAAAAGTTAAGTGAAAAAAGGATAATGAAAATTTATAATTGTATTCAAAACATATAAGTAGGACAAAGGCTAAGTAAATATGTAAAAAATACTAACAGTTGCTGTCTCTAAGTGGTCTGAGTGATAGACTTAGAGGTATTTTTATGATCTACTTTAAGACTTTTCTGATGACTCTTAAAAAATACGGTTTGAACTGCGTGGGTCCACTTATATGCAGAATTTTTTTGGTAGTAAATACTGCAGTGCTACGTGATCCGTGGCTGGTTGAATCCAAGGGTGCGGAACCTCGGACGTAGAGGAACAGAGTATACAGAGGGCCAACTATAAATTATACATCTTCAACTGCGTGTAGGGCCAGTACCCCTAATCCTGCATAGTTCAAGGATCAACTGCACTATTTATTCACCTCAGTGTCCCTAGCACCTTGCACAGACCAGGGAACAGAGTCTTGCATAATACAAGATTGGTGAATAAATGAATACAGTCACCAATTCTTCAAAATCAATTATATTTACTGAATGTTTAATAAATACAAGGTATTGTACTAAATCCTACAAGGACTTTGCAAAACACAGAGAAGACACATTTTTCCACTTTTTTGACTTCACTAACATACCACTAAATTGCATGCACATGATACCTATGGCAGCTGCAAATATTTATAGTTACATTTTGCATTAGTCGATCTGCCTATGTAAATAAACCATAGCATAAGACACTGTTTGAAATCATAATTAGTATCATAAATTCATGCATTGTATCCTGTGAATAACTAAAGCATATGATTATTTTTGAGTACTAAATGGCACCCCAGTTAGTAGCATCCTTAAGTATATTATTTTAGCTCAAAATTCAAGTAGCATTACCAAATGCAGATTCTTCTTATGATAGATAAGGATGACAGTCTCCATCTTTCTACCTGAGCAATTAAAAAGTTTGTCTTTCAAAGCGAGAGAGAGGCATGGACATATATATACTACCAAACGTAAGGTAGATAGCTAGTGGGAAGCAGCTGCATAGCACAGGGTGACCAGCTCGGTGCTTTGTGACCGCCTAGAGGGGTGGGATAGGGAGGATGGGAGGGAGGGAGACGCAAGAGGGAAGAGATATGGGAACATATGTATATAAATAACTGATTCATTTTGTTGTAAAGCAGAAACTAACACACCATTGTAAAGCAATTATACTCCAATAAAGATGTTAAAAAAAAAAAAAGATGTGGCACATATATACAATGGAATATTACTCAGCCATAAAAAAAAAACAAAATTGAGCTATTTGTAATGAGGTGGATGGACCTAGAGTCTGTCATACAGAGTGAAGTAATTCAGAAAGAGAAAGTCTAGTACTGTATGCTAAAACATATATATGGAATTTAAGGGGAAAAAATGTCATGAAGAACCTAGGGGTAAGACAGGAATAAAGACACAGACCTACTAGAGAATGGACTTGAGGATATGGGGAGGGGGAAGGGTGAGCTGTGGCAAAGCGAGAGAGTGGCATGGACAAATGTACAATACCAAATGTAAAATAGATAGCTAGTGGGAAGAAGCCGCATAGCACAGGGAGATCAACTTGGTGCTTTGTGACCACCTAGAGGGGTGGGTTAGGGAGGGTGGGAGGGAGGGAGACGCAAGAGGGAAGAGATATGGGAACATATGTATATGTATAACTGATTCACTTTGTTATAAAGCAGAAACTAACACACCATTGTAAAGCAATTATACTCCAATAAAGATGTAAAAAAAATACAAAACAAATTTTTTTAAAAAATTAAAGAAAATAAAAGAATAAATAAACAGCATTGCTCTAGTAAAAAAAAAGTTTGTCTTTGATGTGGCTGGTTATCTGAATAATTTTCTAAACAGGAACAATGAAAATCCACTTATTCAACGGTTTATGCATTCTCGACTATTGTTTCAAACTCTTTGTTTCTGTGGAAACCTGATGAAAACTTAAAGAACTTTAAATCTATAATGAGTTTGCTAAGGGCATTTGTTTTCCTTAATTACCAAGAATATACAGCTGCATTATATGTAGCACAGTTTCTCTAACAAACTTTTAGGAATAAAGAGCTTGCCTGCTGTCTTCTTTCTCCTGTATGAGAAACGGCACAGCTGTCTGTTTTGGTTTGACCCTGAGGCCGGGAGTGAGGATTTTCTCAATGCCACACCAATGTGAAAGGCACGAGCGTTACCACCAGCCTGCCTTCTGCCCTGCAATGAGCAGTTGATCCACTTCAGTGACACGAATGAGCTGCCAGCTTGAGTTTCTTTTTTCTCTGCCTGGCTAATGCTTGTTCTGCCACCATTATTTCAGCTCAAGTAGGACGATTATTATTTCAAGCGCTGTCTAGATTATACTGTCTTAAGGGTTACTCTTTATCTGTATAGACTCCTCTTTATAAATTCCTTGTAGTGATGCCCTGATAGCTCCTAATTAAACAAGTATGTGTGGCACCTTGCTTTGTTTACACAGAAATGACAATATCTCAGATCTTAAAGAGAAGTACCTTTTAATAGGAAAAAAAAATGCTTGAATGGAATTCAGATGAATGTGTCCTTTTCAAAACAAACAAAAAAAATAAAAAGAACTGACGTTAAAACAACTATGTGGGGCTTCCCTGGTGGCGCAGTGGTTGAGAGTCCGCCTGCCGATGCAGGGGACACGGGTTCGTGCCCCGGTCCGGGAAGGTCCCACGTGCCACGGAGCGGCTAGGCCCGTGAGCCATGGCCGCTGAGCCTGCGCGTCCGGAGCCTGTGCTCCGCGACGGGAGAGGCCACAACAGTGAGAGGCCCGCGTACCACAAAAAAAAACAAAAACTATGTGCACCAAAATAATAAAGATAATAATTAGAAAAAGAGCACTGAAATGTGTGCAAATAATTTCCCAAGACTGGTCATATGGCACCTTAATATGAGAAATCTCATTAATATGAAGACCATAACATCCAGCTGGGAAATATCTCGCCATTCCAGAAAATACTATCAACTCTTACACATTCTATTTCAGATGTTCTTTTTGTGCTGAGGAAAAGTCTTACTACTTGATTTATACAGTCACAATGGCAGGAGGCTAGTCCTACCTAGATCTGCCAGATCTTTGCCTAACACTCTATCCCCTCTATGGCCAAATAACAATGGTTAATATAGTATTCTATTGGGGGGTGGGCGTCATATTTTTATTTTAAGAGAATCTGTAGAAACAATGACTCAACAATAACAAAAAATCAATGTGGCAAACCAGAGGCAATTGTACCCTTTCCCCACCCTGACGCAACTAGCTCTGCGTATCTAATAGATCTCCAAATCCTGGAGATGTCTAATTCTGGAGATTATGGAACTGAAAACTTTCTCGAAACACAAACTGCATACCAGATCTACTGAGTGCCTACTATGTGAAAAGCACTGTGCCAGGTTTATTTCTAGGAATTCTAGTTCGACTGGGGAGTGGAAAACCCATTCGACTTATAGCCTGCAGCATAGAAAACCAAAATGAAAAATATGGAGATAGGTCAAAAACACAACATTAGAAGAACATGAAGAAGTAGGAAATCATTAGCATCATCATTATTATTAATAAGCACCACCGAGTGTAAGCATCAATACCACTCTAAGGCAATACATTAACGATGAGATGGTAAGAATTACTGGAATGGATTATACTAACCACCTGGGATTCAGTAAGTAGAGACCATAATTTGTTAAGCAATTAGCTGGCATCTGACTGGAACGTCCAATTGTTTAATAGACATCTAAAATTTGAGGAGTGTCAAGAGTTGCCCCCTTAGGAAATGAGATAACTGGGTTTGATTATGCCAACAAAATTAACATCATGAATGAGTTCGTGTAGCTTAGAACCCTCTATTCAGAAAGACCCTAAATACTTCTGGAATTAGAAAGTCCTGCCCAGGTAATTTATTCAGTTTAAGCTTTCAATTTAACTATGCATGATAGTCAGAAAGCAGCCTAGATTCTATAAAAAACAGGACTGCTTCTTTGGTTTTTAAGTCTGAGAGAAATGAGCCCTCACAGCCTCCTTCACAGACCTTGGCTAACCATGTCCTAGAATCTACCCTCACCATGGGATTATTCAACCTGGCTAGACTCTCTTGCTAGTTCTCAGGGTATCTAAAGTTTCTGAATTAAGGTAATGAGAGGGTTATGCTTTAGATTTTATAAGAAGCCATGGGGGCGGGGGGGAGCAGGGGGACTTCCCTAGCGGTCTAGTGGTAAAGACTCCGTACTTCCAATGCAGGGGGCATGGGTTTGATCCCTGGTCAGGAAGGAAGTTCCTCATGCAGCGCAGAGCAGCCAAAAAAAAAAAAAAGCCATGGGGATACTTTGAATTACTAGGTTTTGTTTATAATGACTCCCAAAATTTGTTTAAGCTTTAAGCCAATTCTAACCAGATTCTAGAAAAATGGGAACAACACAAGTGAGCTGAACAAGGCATTATACTGAGCATTTAGCCTAATAAGAGAACCCACATTCTCCATGTCCAGGAACACAGGCAGCAGGACAGTTTTCAAAAACATGCCATATACAATGTGTGTGTGTGTGAATAAGTATTTCACTAAAGATTATTTTTCTTTGCCTGACTTGGGTCTTCGTTGCTGCACGCAGGCTTTCTCTAGTTGCAGCGAACAGGGGCTACTCTTCGTTGCGGTGCGTGGGCTCCAGGGGTGCGGGCTTCAGTAGTTGTGGCATGTGGGCTCAGTATTTGTGGCTCGCAGGCTCTAGAGTGCAGGCTCGGTAGTTGTGGCACACAGGCTTAGTTGCTCCGTGGCATGTGGGATCTTCCCAGACCAGGGCTCAAACCCGTGTCCCCTGCATTGGCAAGCAGATTCTTAACCACTGCACCACCAGGGAAGTCCTAGTTTTTGATTTAAGTTTTTGATTGGAAGGTATTTAGTTTAATGTGGTCCTCTACTGTTAAGTAACCATGTATAATCAATCTTTTAAAATCATAAACAATGAGGAAATTTTATTTTAGCTGCACAAACAGCTAGTTCTTTGAAATGATTAACCTAGATATTAGCAATCCAGCAGACATTGAAAAAAATATTGGCAGGGGGAAGAAAAATAGCCCAATAGTTGCTAGAATCATTTCACAAAATCATTTATTAAAATAATGCTATAACAACCCCCTTCTAATTTCCCACTGCAAAAGGGATTTTCTTGGCTCATTCAAAACAAATGGAAATTTAAACATTATTGTTAAAGCCTCAGACATTATGATATCTGATTGTATAGACTACAGAAGGTAATAAATGTACATGGCCAAGGCTGATACATGTTTCCATCTTTTTCATTTTCTATTTTTAATTTAATGATTTTAATAAGAATGTACATGATAATGGTGAAGTAATTAGTAACAATACTACCAAAATCACTGAAATCAGTAACTGATAGAAGATTAGCACTTGATGGTGAACATAATTGAGCCATCGTGAGCATCCCTCAGTAGAGGGCAGTATTTGTTACATCTCATGGGAGGAAAGGCAATGTTATAAATTCGTCTGGCTTTGAGATCTATCCAGAAGAAATTTGAAAGATTACCCCCATATGGTGCAACATGAGGTTCTATACCCTTTGCTACTGGTTCTACATGCGCATATGAAATGAAAGGTCCATCAATGTTAACTCTTCCCTCTGGATTTCAGCGGCATGAACAATTACATGTAGGACACTAAAAAGTAACTTTGTAAAGAACTTTAGAATAGCAAAGAAATTATTTTAAATTTGAGAATGATGCTTTCTGAACGTGTTAAAATCTAACAAATGAAGAGATTTTACTGTTTTTGTTTTGCTTTGTGAGCAGTCATTGGGAAGAAACTGAATCCTCTTAGAGGTGGATATTAGAAAAGCCTAAGCAGAGTTGGAAAAGTAGATATTAAAGAGTTATCCTTCCTCATACTCTTCTGCCTTCTAAATCATGGAAATACTCAGTGAAAAATGCTAAATTCATACTCTGAAGATATTAAAACATGAAACAGAGCAAGGTTGTATGCCTCTCTGTACCGCTGCACACACAAAGGGCCAACTCCTTGAAACTTATTAAGACCAATAGAATTCTTCACTCCATTTTCTTGTCAAAGAGACAACTTTGAATTATCTGCTACCCAAATTTTATTAAAAGATACAACATTCGTGAAAGGCTTGAAAGTGAGTCTATCCAATCTCTAAACATTTAAAACTATTTCTCTGGATCAAGTCAAATAATAAAGAGAAAAGCTTAGTTGCAAAGTACTTTTTTGACCTCTATAGCCCTAGTTTCATTGAACTGTACTTTGTCATTGTGCCCCCAGCTGATATATAAGAATCTGTACAATACAAACTTGTATTAGCAGCAGGAATGGTGCTGAGTAAATTGTCCACTGGCATCTTTCAGACGTCCCTTTATGAAAGGTACAAGTCCTGCTCCCCGCTCCGCCCCCCCCCCCCCCCCCAAAATCTTCACTTCTGAGTAGCTAACTTGCTTCTATCTTCTAACTTACTAAGCATCCTTTCCCCTCTTTGGCTGGAGGGAGGCTATCCTTTCCCCTCTCTGGCTGGAGGGAGGCTAAGTGTTGATTTAATTTTTCAATATTAAGAACTTTGTAGAAGTTTATGATATGGATTGATATATATTAACTTTTCTTGTCTTTCAACTTTTCTCTATTTTCCCTTTGCTCTAATTTTTTAAAAAGTCTATTTAATTCTATTTGTGTATGTATGTGGGTGTCTTTGTATACATATGGGTACACATACATACAAAATGCTTTTTGGAATCAAGTAAGGTATAAATAAATACACACTAAAATTACCTTTTTCTATTTCTTTTTAAAGCTTATTTTGTTATTTAGTTTCCTTTAGATAGGTGGTAAAACAGAATCAGGGAAATAACATGTCAGTAAGAACTTCAAATAATAAACAGCAGTGCCTCTTAATTTTGTTAGTTAACAATTATGCACTGAACACCTATCAGTTACACAGTACTAAATGTAGAGAGCAGTATTCTTAGAGAAGGTGGGTTTTCAATGGAGAGGGAATTTGCCCAGTGTAGGAAAGTAGAAATCTATTTCATAAACATGGAATTAAATGGAATTTGGTGAAGACAGAAGAAGTCTGAGAAAAGCAAACCATCACTGGCTTTAGTAAAGCACTGAAGGGGGAGATTAGAAAATGTATTGCAAGGGCTGCAGCAATCCAGAATGATGTGAATATTTAACAATTCAGATTTGTATTATGACATGATAGGGAAATGCAGAAAGTTCGGGAAAGAAGCTGAGAATATAATAATTTGCTGTTTACACAGTTTTTTACATACATTAAAGCTGAAAGCAGTAAGATTAGGTTGCTTGTTATATATTCCTGTTAAGACCTTCTACAAAGTAACATCCAAATCCTAAAATGTTACCAAGCTAGTAAATTACTTCCATTTTAAAAAATTCAATAAAATGGTGGGAAATTTTATTGCTCCTACTGTACCTTTGATTCATCCACAGTAGTACATTGGCTCTGTTTCCTTCTACTGATTCTCATGATAACACATTTTCCAACCCCACCCCTACCCATCATCTCTTCCTTTTTCTATGTCAGTTCAGGTGACTTCACTGACCCCTTTAGGCTCCAAACTAACACATCTCTATAAATATCTTCCAGGTCTATATCTTCCATACTAGACTTCCAATTGTTCGTAAGAGTTCTTCTCTTACCTCTGGTATTTCTGTTAAGGGTTCTGCTGTTCCTCTGGTCACCCAAACTGAAAACGTCAGAGCTCTCTGACTTGCCTTGAACCTGAGACCCCTCTACATCCAATCCCATAGATTTCTCTCATATCCATCTGTTCTTTCCAATCATGTAAATTTGGCTTATGTCCCTGGTTGAGGGGGCAATTAGGAACTGAAATCCAGTCCATGCTGTTTGCTAAGCCATGCACCCTGATGAGGGGCAGCATCTACCTAGAGGAAGGGGCACACTTTTTTCCACATAAAGGCATGACTTGCTTACTTAGGTCCATGCCCATCTTCACGGGTGGCTTTATCTAATGCACACAAGGCTCCACATGTGGTAGTAGCAGTGCCAATCTTGCCAGATTATCCAATACAGATCTGTTAAAAAATAATGACTAGTTTGTTTTATGCTGATGAAGGTTCTAATCCAAACTCTACTACCTGATATGCAAACCCCTTTACACTGACTTCAACCCTTCTATCCTGCCTGAGTACACACCACTCTCCCACACATAATCGAAGTTCCAGCCATGACTCTTAAGTCCTCTACATAGAGAATTCTGGATTGTCAGTTTTTTCCTTTCAGCACTTTAAAGATGTTGTACTGTTTTCAGGTCTCTATCGCTTCCAATGAGAAGTCAGTCCTTAACGATATCGTTGTTCCTCTAACTGCTTTGAAATTTTTTTTATCTTTAGTTTTCAACAGTTTGACCATGATGTGCCTGGGAGTGATTTTCTTTGTATCTGCTAGAAGTTTTTTGAGCTTCTAGAATCTGTAAAATTACATCTTTTACTAAATTTCAGCCATTTTCTTTAAAAATTTTTTTCTGTCCCACTTTCTTCCTTTTCCTTCTGGGACTCCATGACACATAAGTTAAACCTTTTGATAAAGTTTCTTAAGTCATGAGGCTTCGTTAGTTTTTTTATTGTTTTCTGTGTTTCAGATGGCATAATTTCTATTATCTATCTTTAAGGGCACCAGCTTCCCAATCATCTGCAATTAGTGTTAAGTATATATAGTGAATTTAAAAATTTTTAAGTCTAGAATTTTTAATTTTTAGTGTTAGAATTTCCATTTGGTTCTTTTTTATAGTTTCAATTCCTCTGCTAAGATTTCCTATTTGTTCATTCAATTCCAGTATATATTTCCTTCATATCCCTGAGTATAGATATAAAAGCTACTTTAAAATCTTTGCCTCTATTTCCAACATCTGTGTCATTTCAGGGTCAGTTTCTGTTAATTACCTTTTCCTCTTTTAAAATGGGTCAGATTTTCCTGTGTCTGCTCACATCTAGGAATTTTGGATTGTATTCTGGATATTGTGAATGATATGTTGCAGAGACTTGGGATTCTTTTATATTCCACCAAAGTATATTGATTTTGTTGTTGTTGCTATTTTAGCAGGTAATTAATCTGGCTAGTCTCACACTCCAAACTCTGTTTCCTCTGTGATGGGCAGCGACTGAAATCTCTGTTCAATTTTTTTTTAGCCTTAGTTGTACATATATAGTTCAGCCCAATTAGGCAGAGTTTATATGAAGAATGTTGGGCTCTTTCTCTGTGTTTCTCTCCTTTCCATAATTTCTCCTCTTATTCTCTAGCTGCTATGGTCACTCTCCTCTGATGCCTCAAGTCAGGAATACTGCAGGTTTCCAACTATTTTTAAATATCCCATAAGAAGCCAACTGTGATCTGCTCTCAGGCAAAAAATGACAAAAATAAGAATTCATCGGTATCAATCTCTTCTTCCATGTGTGGATAGTGTTCCACTTTCTCCCTGCTTTTGGTTGCTCAATAATGCCTTCCAGATAATTGTTTTTTAGATTTGTCCAGAGTTACAATTGTGATCTATAGGTGGGTTGCTCAAATAGGAGCTACTCTGTCATTAATGGAAGTAGGATCTTCCAGAGTCTTCAAGTCTCTAAACATACTCTGTAATTTCCTACCTCTGTGTTTCTCACAGAAACATAAAACCTCAGAGGAGGAAGAGGTCACAAAAGTTGCCCTCATGATCCCTTACCCTTAGGAACAACCAAACAACCACCCCTTCTTCCTCTCCCCTGCACCAGCCGAGTCTCCAACCATCCAGCCCTCAAGGCTCACTTCCTCTTTACTACCCACAGCATTCCGGTCACACAGATCCTGTGGTACTAATTATAATCTGTCTCACATTCTGGTGATCTATATACTAGTCACGTTTTCTCCTCTAAATTAAGACTAACTATGGTGACTGACTCTTAATTCATCTTGTTACCCCCTATAGCACCTAGAACTATGCCAGCTTTCCATTAAGTACAGTAGGTCTCACTTTCCATGGTTTCACTTACCTGTGGTGAACGCTGGTCAGAAAATTTTAAATGGAAAATTCCAGAAATAAACAATTTGTAAAATTCTAGATTGCACACATGAGCAGTGTGATGAAATCTTGTACGGTCCCATTCAGAATGTGAATCTCCCCTTTGTCCAGGGTATCCCGCCATTAGTCACTTAGTAGCCATCTCAGGTATCGGATCGACTCTCTTGGTATCCCAGTGCTTATGTTGAAGTAACCTCTATTTTACTTAATAATGGCCCCAGAGTGCAAAAGGAGTAATGCTGGCAATTCGGATATGCCAAAGAGAAACCGTAAAGTGCTTCCTTTAGGTGAAAAGGTAAAAGTTCTCGACTTAATAAGGAAAGAAAAAAACCATATGCTGAGGTTGCTAAGATCTACAGTAAGAATGAATCTTCTATCTGGAATATTGTGAAGGAAAAAGAAATTCATGCTAACTTTGCTCTTGCACCTCAAACTGAAAAAGTTACAGCCACAGTGCATGATAAGTGCCTAGTTAAGATGGAAAAGGAATTAAATTTGTACAATAAGGTACTTTGAGAGAGAGAGAGACCACATTCACATAACTTTTATTATAGTATATTGTTATAATTAAGCTATTTTATTATTATTTATTGTCAATTTCTTACTATGCTTAATTTATAAGTTAAACTTTATCATAGTTATGTATGTATAGGAAAAACAATAGTATATGTAGGCTTAATAGTATCCATGGTTTCAGGTATCCACCACAGATAAAGAGGGACTACTGTGCTCGGTAAACATCTACTGAATGACTGGGGAAAAGGGACATAAAATATAAAATGGGTAGGGCTCTCTCTGTTACCCTGCTTCTCTCCCTCCCTCCCTTCCTTCCTTCCTTTCTCCCTCCCTTCCTCCCTCTCTCTCTTTCTTTCCCTCCCTCCCTCCCTTCCTTCCTTGACCACAGGGCATGTGGCATCTTACTTCCCGGGCCAGGGATCAAACCCACACCCCCTGCAGTGGAAACATGGAGTCTTAACCACTGCACTGCCAGGGAAGTCCCTGTTATCCTGCTTTAAAGGTTACTTAAACAAATATCTAGCACGTTGGTTTATTTATTTAGCAAGTTTCCTTCCTAAAAGGATGACATTCCCAAGAGGAGATACTATTTGCTGATCCACTAGAACATGCTGGTCAAAGTTACAACCTTTCCTAGAGTTTACTGCCCCATTAATTTTCCTAAAACATTACTTTATGTACCATGTTCCTGCTCAAAACCTCTGTAGATGTACCCTGTGGATCAGGGTAAGAAGTCTATACTTCGCTGCCTGATTTTATGGCGAATCTGTCTAGGATTTTCATTCTTCCCTTTTCTCTCCAACATGCACTCTGCTCTTATTAGGCAAGTTTCTTCTCTTCCTCCTGAAACATTTGGTGCTTGGCTTCAGATCATGGCTGAAATACCTTCACTCTGCTTGTCTAAATTCTACTCACCTTTCAAGCAAGATTATTTTCCTCCTTAAATCTCATGTCTCCTCAGAGCCTTCCCAATCCTTATTATCCTTACCTTTAACTCCTGATGCACTCATAATAATGTATTTAACTAGGGAGCACGGCTCTTTAAAATACCATTACAGCTGAAAGGAGTGACAGAAACTAGCTGATCACATTATGCATTTTACAGATGAGGTACTTGGACCCAGAGAGGTTAAGTGACCTGCCTAAGGCCATTCAGCTACATAGTGTCAGTAACGATTCGGATTCATATTTCTTGATTCAATTGGGCCTCTTTCCACTCTACTGCATTGTTTGGTATTTGGTTCATGTTATTTCGTTTACTAAATTGTAAACTCTTTGAAAAAACTTCTTTCACTCCTTTTATATTCTTCATAACATAGTGGCATACAGATATGGAAGCACTTAAATAGTTGCTGACCACTGAATCATTGTAGCAGTCTTGGGAGGGAAATCTTACATAACATATATTTCTTGATTAACAATAAAAGATAAAAGAGTTAAGTAATACTTGACCCTTGACAACAAATAATGTTGCTTACCATCTGGTTCTACAAGAATGAAGTCACTAGTCAAGGTAGTCACTGACCTTTAACACAGCCTGAAAGGAGTTCAGGGTGGAGATCAGGAAGGAGGCACTCTATGCTCTGGGAAAACTGGCAGAACAGGCCTGCACATAGATATTTTCAGATAGATTTTACTCAATTTCTTGCATCTTCTCATACTTAGAAAAGCACTAAAATCGTTAATGGAGACATCTGCTCCTCATTACTAGCAGCAACCTTGATGTATGCTTGATTGCACGTATCCTCTTTGCCAAAATATACTGATCTACCCCTTACCTCTTTGGAGCAGTTCCTTAGAGCTATGTGAGAGGTTGTCTCCTGGGCTATAGTCCTCAGTAAGTCCCCAAATAAAACTGAACTCACAGTTCTCACGTTGTGCTTTTTTTTCTAGTCCACACCCTAAAATACATGGCAATCTTATGATTTCTTAACACTATACCTCACTTCTAGTTTTCTCAAAATCTTTTGCCTGACTCCACAGTATCTTCACAAGTTATTTTAAGAAACAAAACAGTATATTCTAATAATTCTCAAACTTTTTTCTATAAAATACATCTCAAAGTAATAATATATCTAGTGAGATGTACCTTATTGAATATTCTAACTAGCAATGTAATTATTAATTACTTTAATTACTTTAATTATTAATTATAATTCTGAGTAACTGATCTAATCTAGGGGAAGGTACTATGGAGTATATCAAATCATGTACTTTATGATGAGAAACAGAAAAACTTAAAAATTACAGATCAAACAATTACTTGATTAAAACATTTTTCTATTTAAAAAAAAATCAAGCCAGTTGGAAGTTAGCATTAGAAAAGTCATCAGTGTTAAAGCTTTTTTAAAAATCAAGCAAGTACTTTTAAAGTGTTTCATAGTCATGTTAATTGATTGGCCTAGATTTTCTCAACCCTTTACCCATCATCTCATTGTATAGGTCTTCTGTTTAGAGAACTATTCCCAATAATTATTTAGGGCTGTGATACATGTGTTATTAAAAGCCAAGTGAGATCACGTACTTTAAATTCTTTTTTAAAACTCTCATTTTACAAAGTTAATGACCACTTTAATTTTTTTTTTTTTTTGGCTGTGTTGGGTCTTCGTTGCCGCCCTTGGGCTTTCTCTAGTTGTGGCGAGCAGGGGCTACTCTTCATTGCAGTGCACCATCTTCTCATTGCAGTGGCTTCTCTTGTTGCAGAGCATGGGCTCTATGCACGTGGGCTTCAGTAGTTGTGGCACGTGCGCTCAGTAGTTGTGGCTCGCAGGCTCTAGAGTGCAGCCTCAGTAGTTGCGGCACACGGGCTTAGTTGCTCCACGGCATGTGGGATCTTCCCAGACCAGGGCTCGAACCTGTGTCCCTTGTATTGGCAGGTGGATTCTTAACCACTGCACCACCAGGTAAGTCCAATGACCACTTTAATTTTTAAAGTTTTAATTCATACTTCTTAATCATTGTCTGAGCAGACAGACACATTCCTCCCAAAGACCAAAGCAAATATTAAATATTAGTTTGTCATGCCTTCCTAGAGGAGAAGAGGTCTTGAGAGGAATATGAGGAGTTGCGCCTACTACTAGCTCTGATTCTCAAAATAATTTTATTCCTAAGAAAGAGGACATGTTGAAGGTATACAGTTCTTAGCACACGGACTCTTCCCTTGAGGTCCCCTGGGAATTCTGAGGCAACTTCTCCCCATTATAGGGACTGGATACATTTTTTTTTTTAAATTATTGGAGTATAGTTGCTTTACAATGTTGTGTTAGTTTCTGCTGTACAGCAAAGTGAATCAGCTATATGTATACATATATCCCCTCTTTTTTAGATTTCCTTCCCATTTAGGTCACTACAGAGCATTGAGTAGAGCTCCCTGTGCTATACCGAAGGTTCTCATTAGTTATCTGTTTTATACATAGTAGTGTATATATGTCAATCCCAGTCTCCCAATTCATCTCACCCACCCCCCTTCCCCGCCTTGGTATCCACAAGTTTGTTCTCTCCTTCTGCTTCTGTGTCTCTATTTCTGCTTTGCAAATAAGTTCATCTGTACCATTTTTCTAGATTCCACATATAAGCAATATTACATGATAGTTGTTTTTCTCTGACTTACTTCACTCTGTATGACAAATACATTTTTAAATTGCTTCAGTTAGCAGCACAACATAAATATATTCAAGAAAATGAAAGCAAATTTTCTCCCTTAGAGAAGCTTCAGGCAGCTGAGTCTGAGAAGTCCATGGCCTGCAGAGCTTAAAATTTTTGTTGCCATATTCGCTGCATCAGCTAAGGAGCTGTTCTCACCCCAGTTTGGGAACAGAAGCTGAGCAAGACTACTCAGACTCACAGTGAGTCCTGCAACAGAAAACTTCCCATGTGAAGAAACTTGGAAGGCACTCTCTCCACCCAGCTTTTCTCCATTCCTTCAGATTCTTCTCATCTCCCTTTTTATCATGGAAATGACCACAATTATTTTAAGTGGCCACAGTTTTCTAACTTCTAATCTAGCCCCCCTTTTTTAATATAAAATTTATTTATTTATTTATTTACTTATTGGCTGCGTTGGGTCTTCGTTGCTGAGCGTGGGCTTTCTCTAGTTGCGGCGAGCAGGGGCTACCCTTCGTTGCAATGCGCAGGCTTCTCGTTGCAGTGGCTTCTCTTGTTGCAGAGTACGGGCTTCTAGGCACGCAGGCTTCAGTAGTTGCAGCACGCTGGCTCAGTAGTTGTGGCTCACAGGCTCTAAAGCACAGACTCAGTAGTTGTGGCACACGGGCTTAGTTGCTCCGTGGCATGTGGGATCTTCCCAGACCAGGGCTCGAACCCGTGTCCCCTGCATTGGCAGGCGGATCCTTAACCACTGAGCCACCAGGGAAGTCCTAATCTAGCTCCTTTTTAATGGGCATTTCTCTTAAAGTCCTTTTTCCTTTAAAATAATAAAACACAAAAAACATAACAATTTTAACCCAATATATAGTTATTTCCCTGGAAGAGAAAAATCATCATCAACAATTAGTAAAAACTGATCCTTCAGTCTAACTTCTAACCTTATAGAGAATTCTTTTTCTTTCATTTACAGAATTTCAGGATAATTATGTAAATTCAGGTTAAAAGTTACTTGTATAGGGCTTCCCTGGTGGCGCAGTGGTTGAGAGTCCACCTGCCGATGCAGGGGACACGGGTTCGTGCCCTGGTCCGGGAAGATCCCACATACCGTGGAGCGGCTGGGCCCGTGAGCCATGGCCGCTGAGCCTGCGCGTCCAGAGCCTGTGCTCCGCAACGGGAGGGGCCACAACAGTGAGAGGCCCACGTACCGCAAAAAAAAAAAAAAAAAAAGTTACTTGTATACACCTTAACTTTTTAAATCAAATTATGGTATAGGTCTATTATGAGGTTTTATTCCAAAAACCTTCTTTATAATTCGGAGGGCCAATATGAAACAGCTGGCTCCAAGATGTATGTTGAAATTTGACATCTTACTGCATATGCCCTATATTCCTTCTCACACATTTAACTGTACCCCTCAAACTGGCACAGCAAGGCAAGCATGGGTTTGTAGGGAGGATTCAGGATTAGTTGAATGGTTAGATAAGATGGCTTTCAAGGTGCCTTTCTACACCAAGACTATGACTCTTTAGCTTAAGGGCTGACTAGGAATGAGGACAGGGAAAGACAAAGGAAAGAAAGACTTAGGACTCATTTTTGACATTGGATTCACATTCTACCCTTCAAGAATCTGACCCATTCTATACTAAGCTCTTTGCTACCTCACTTCTGCCCTACCTGTTCCCTATGCTTTAGCCAGGCTAGCAGACTGCCTTATTTGCACATGGTATTACCAGAGGTCAGAATATTTGGGAAAAGGACACACACGGATCAGCAATGCTACCAGAACGGTTTTGCTGCTGGGAAGGTAAAGGGCTAAGGAGATTCCTGGGCTGCCTCAGCTCTGGTGATTAATGCCCTTACTCCCTGATGCTAATCACCACCATTGGCATCCAAACACCATCAGCCTTGACTCTTGGCCAAATAGTAGAGATAAAAGCTATTCATCCTTTAGTATTTACTGAGAGTGTACCAAGGACACAAACCAGAAGTAGTTCCCAATCAGTGGTTTCATTTGGAATACATGAAATGAAATAGAGACAGAACAGAGAAAGAGAAGGGAAACGTCTTTTAGCAACTCCCCCAAGGATTCTATTCGATACAGTTCGATAAGTCTAACAATATACAAACTAATATGATATAATAAAGACTAATAGACAGTTGAAAGCCAAAACACATATCTGATGGATCTCCATTCCTTGAATACTAAGACCCAAAGAAGAAAGCTAATGAACAAAAAGTTGATAATGAACAATGTATACACCCATGCATCTGCATCAACTGGTATATTTTTCTGCTCAGACTTTTTACAAACACACCTGGCTACCTGTAATTATTTTTAAGACACAAATAACAAACTACTCTTGCAAACAGTTACTTGTGAGCACAGTTATCAGTTGAGGAAACAATTTTCTGCAGGTGTAAAAATTACATTTCTCAATAAGAAAAATTGAGGTATAGTCAGTTTACTCGTTAAGCCTTAAGAATTTAGTTTTGGTCTGCTTTCTTTGAATAGGGTACTTTCGTTTTAGGTCCACAGAAATTTAACTCTAAAGAAAGTAGTTCTCAAACTTTTTGGTTTCCGGACCCCCTAGCACTCTTAAAAATTACTGAGGAGCCCATGTTTTGCTTATGTGGGTTATATCTCCCAATAGTTACTGTATTAGAAATAAAAACTGAGAAAATTTTTAAATATTTATTAATTTATTTTAAAAACAATGATAAAACCATTATATTCAACCCATAAAATTAACAGAAATAACATTTTTATGAAAATAATTATATTTCTAAAATGAAAATAGTAAGAAGAGTAGCATTGTTTTATACTTTTGGCAAATCTCTTTAATGTCCAGCATAATAGAAGATGGTAGAATTCTCATACCTGCTTCTACAGTCAAACTATTGTGATATGTTGCTTTGGTTGAATCATATAAGAAAATCTAGCCTCACACAAATATGTAGTTGGAAAAGGGAAAAGTTTTTGGTTTTTTTTGCAGTACACGGGCCTCTCAATGCCGCGGCCCCTCCCGTCGCGAAGCACAGGCTCCGGACGCACAGGCCCAGCAGCCATGGCCCACGGGCCCAGCTGCTCTGCGGCATGTGGGATCCTCCCGGACTGGAGCACGAACCCGTGTCCTGCATCGGCAGGCAGACTCTCAACTACTGCACCACCAGGGAAGCCCAGGGAAAAGTATTTTAACAGCCTTGTTAGATAATTGTGGATTTTCTTCTTTGCTGCTACATGAAAACTCAACAAGAACTTCCTTCCAAAGAGCTCACTATGGAAAGAAGGGGAAAAGAATAACTTTATACTGGAGACAAACACTACCTCAGACAAGTGTGATCAAGGTTAACATCAACAGTGATAAGTCATGTTGATAATAGGTACCCTTGATATGATCTGATGAAAATAGCACTTAACCTCTGTGATCTTCCTCCCAAAGCCCACAATTCCAGTCAAATCATGAGAAAAACATCAGACAAATTCCATTTGAGGGACAATCTACAAAATAAATGACCAGTATTCCTCAAAACTGTCAGGGTCATCAAAAACAAGGCAAGTCTGAGAAACTGTCACGGCCAAGAGGAATCTAAGGAGGCAAGATAACTAAAGGTAATGTGGTATCCTGGATGGGATCCTGGAACAGAAAAAGGATACTGGGTAAAAACTAAGAAAGTGTGAATAATATATGGACTTTAGTTAATCATATCAATATTGGTTCATTAATTGTAATGAATATACCATACTAATGTAAGATGTTAATAACAGGGGAAGTTGGATTTGGGAGTATATGGAAACTCTCAGGACTACCTCCTCAATTTTTCTGTAAGCTTAAAACTTCTAAAATATAGTCTATTTAAAATTTTTTAAAAACTTGACAAGAAGTAATTTTTTAAATAATAGTTGCAATGTAGAGTCTGAAACAATATTAGTGTATTTTTAAATTCTGTTATATTAAAATCCATTATTAGTGTTTCTTGCATTTTAAATAGACCTTCGTCATGCATGATTTTGTAAGAGTATGCATTGGTTATTGGAAAATATTCATTCAAAGAGTAATGCATATCTTCTAAATGTTGACACATTTGATTATACAATACCAAAACTTAGCATTTGTTAATATCACCATCAATCTCATCAGAAAAAAATACTTAAGAATTGGGAAGAGGTGCCAAGTTCATGGTGGCAGCAACAAGTTTTCCAAAATTCTATTTTTTACTTGTTTGCTCAAATTTTTATCATTGGCAACAAATACTTGTAGTTGTTTTCTTAAAGTGACAGTTTTATCGATACTTTGTTCATTTTCAAGAAAATGTCTGTCAAACACTATGAGAAAATGTCTGCCAAACCTGAATAACTGTAGTCTATCTGTCACTTATTCTTCCAAGTGAAAATGGTGTTCCAAGAAAAAAGTGACTAGTTTAGCTAGCAACTCAAACAATTGCACAAGTGCTTTTCCTAAAGACAGCCACTGTATTTGGTACATAGCAGAAGAGCTTTATGTGTACTTCCTTCATGAGAGTGAGTATTAAAAAGACATGTTCTAAAAAAAAAGACATGTTCTCAGGGCTTCCCTGGTGGTGCAGTGATTAAGAATCCGATTGCCAATGTAGGCGACAAGGGTTCGAGCCCTGGTCTGGGAAGATCCCAAATGCTGCGGAGCAACTAAGCCCATGCGCCACAACTACTGAGCCTACACTCTAGAGCCCGCGAGCCACAACTACTGAAGCCTGCACGCCTAGAGCCCTGCTCCACAACAAGAGATGCCACTGCAATGAGAAGCCCGCACACCACAACGAAGCATAGCCCCCCACTCGCCGCAACTAGGGAAAGCCCGCACGAAGCAACGAAGACCCAATGCAGCCAAAAAATAAATTTTTTTTAAAAGAAAAAATAAAAAGACATGTTCTCAAGGGTTAAGATTTAACAATATTAATCATTTTTAATTACTGCTTCTTCAAGGACATTTTAAAGTGGAACTGTAAGTATTCTTCATGGGCAATGAAGAATATAACATGGTTTGGTGCCATTGCCTTGATTCATGCTAAAGCACCAGCAGTTTTATCCACCATTGCTTTTGCACCATTACTGCAAATGTTACCACAGTGGAAAAGGCAAACAGTATCATAGTATTATTATACAGAGTTTTGACCTCCAGGACCTCTGAAAGGGTTTCAGGACCCCTAGATGCCTAAGAACTGCACTTCAAAAACCACTGACTTAAGTGATGACATTTCTGACTTCTCCATTACCCTCTGATTGAGCCAAGTAACTATGTCAAGGAAAGGAAAGGAATCCCTAAAGCTCATGTCATGTCTGGAGAAATGAATCTGCCTCACTTTCCTTTACCATGCCTCTGATATGGAGGTAATGACAGGGAACAAAGACCACCCAAACATATTCTCTTTTACCCTCCCATAGTTCTCTAAAGCAAGGCTTCCCAACCTTTTTAATATCATGGCCAGGAGAAAAAAATGATAATATTTTCACTAAGGAGTAAAGGAATGAGGCTGCCTAAGGCTTGAGGTCCCTGTCCTGGAGGCACAGGCCCTATATTGCCTTCAGGAGGATGGAGGGGTCAGTAGCTGGGCCCATTCCCAGTGGGCATGCCAAGGCATATGAATTGGACAGTTCTGCACTAAGGTTCTAGCAGAGAGGCGGGTCTCTCAGACTGGAGGATATCTTGTTCCCCAGCCAGCTTCACGCTTTATAAAGGGCTCAAAGCTTAGCTCAGATGTGGGAATTCACAAAGTATCTGATTGTACTTCATGGTAGAACCAGAATTATATTAAAGGTTTGATGTAGAACTTTTCCAGAACATTTTCAGATATACTGTAGTGATTAAGAGCACAGAATCTGACTCCTAGACTACCAAGGAGTTCAAGTCCTGGCTCTGCCACTTACTCGCTATGTGATCTTGGGAAAGTAACTTAACATCTTGGTGCCTCAATTTCTCCACCTATAAATGGGGACAATAATAGTACCTACCTATTGTAAGTATAAAATGAATTAATACATATAAAGTACTTAGAACGATGCCTGATACATGGTAATATTTGCTATTATTACTATGCAGGTGCTATAGGGTCTCCTAATTGAGACTGCTTCTCTGAGCATGACAGTGTTGAATTGTTGATTTGCAGAGAATAAGAATCCCACAGATAACAAAAGATTAGATGTTAACCTGCTGGATTCCAGATCTGAGGAACTGTGCTTGGTGCTGGGAGGGGTACAGGTGTGAGAAGAGGGTAATAGCCCAGGCCTTTTTAGCTTTACTTATGGCATACGTCAAGGGTTTAGAGTTTAAACCTCCTTTAAGCTATTAAGATACTAATAGATAAGTTTCTACCTAATATATATGTCTATAAATATATTATTTTTTCTTGCAAAGGGCCATGGTTCAAAAATAATGGTTATAGGCTATCAACCCATCCACTCCTTGCCGAAGGTGTTTCTCATGATAATGTCAGGATGGGTGGTTGGCTGAGTCTCAGACTTCAAGAGCCTCCCAGAAATCTAGAAGGGCAACGTGACGCTGGGACTGTCCCAGACACAATAGATGCCTGCCTCTTTACCTTCAGCCGGACGTACCTTCTTCTTTACTGAGTGGTTTGTGGCAGCTATTTAGCCTGGCTCATAATATCATTATAACTAATGAAGAGTTTTAGGCTACATCTGAAAGTACAATGATTTTAAGAGTCTTCTTCATGCAAAGGGCTCTATATCTGAATTGCCATAATTATAAGTTTGCAAAGAAATGCAAAATCATCATAACAAGAAAATAGTTACAAATAAACTGACCACTTAGAAATGTAGCCCTTCCAGAAATAACAAAGATCAGAGTGGAAATAATAAAATAGAGACTACAAAGACAATAGAAAAGATCAAAAAAACTAAGAGTCGGTTCTTTGAAAACATAAAATTGACAGACCTTTAGCTAGATTCACCAAGAGAAAAAGAGAGAGGACTCAAATAACTAACATCAGAAATTAAAAAGGAGATGTTACAATTGATACCACAGAAATACAAAGGATAAAAGAGACTATTATGTGTTCATAGTAGCACTATTCACAATAGCCAAAACATAGAAACAACCTAAATGTCCATCGACAGATGAATGGATAAAGATGATGTGGTACATATATACAATGGAATATTACTCAGCCATAAAAAGGAACGAAGTGCATCCACTTGCAGCAACATGGATGCAACTAGAGATTATCATACTAAGTGAAGTCAGAAAGAGAAACACAAATACCATATGATATCACTTATACGTGGAATCTAAAATATGGCACAAATGAACGTATCTACAAAATAGAAACAGACTCACAGACATAAAGAACAGACTTGTCGTTGCCAAGGGGGAGGGGGTGGGGGCTGGAAGGACTGGGAGTGTGGGAATAGCAGATGTAAACTATTATATATAGGATGGATAAACAACAAGGTCCTACTGTATAGCACAGGGAACTATATTCAATATCCTGTGATAAACCACAGTGGAAAAGAATATTTAAAAAAAAGAATGTCTGTATGTGCATAACTAAGTCACTCTGCTGTACAGCAGAGATTGGCACAACATCGTTAATCAACTATATTTCAATTAAAAATTAAATTTAAAAAAAGAGACTCATGAACAATTATATACCCACAAATTTGACAACCTGGAGGAAATGGATAAATTCCTAGAAGCATACAACATACCAAGACTGAATTGTGAAAAAATAGAAAATTTAGCAGTGAAATTGAATAAATAATCAAAAACCTCCCAACAAACAAAAGTCCAAGACCAGAGAGCTTCATTGGTGAATTCTACCAAACATTCAAAGAAGAATTGACACCAATACTTCCCAAACTCTTCTAAAAAACAGAAGCAGTAACACTTCCAAATACATTTTATGAGTCCAGCATTACCTTGATACCAAAACCAGACAAGGATACCACAAGAAAAGAAAATTACAGGCCAATATCCCTGCTGAACATAGATGCAAAAATCCCCAACAAAATATTAGCAAACCAAGTTCAACAATACATTAAAAGGATCACATGCAATATTAAAATGGGATTTATTCCAGTGATACAAGGATGGTTCAACATATGCAAATCAATCTGACACACCACATTAACAAAATGAAGGATAAAAATCATTTAATCATCTCAATAGATGCAGAAAAAGCATTTGACAAAATTCAACATCATTTATAATAAAAACTTTAAACAAAGTAGATACAGAGGTAATGTACCTCAACATAATAAAGGCCATATGTAACAAGCCCACAGCTAACATCAGACTCTACAGTAAAAAGCTAAAAGCTTTTCCTCTCAGATCAAGAACAACACAAAGATGCCCACTCTCAGCACTTTCATTCAACATAGTATTGGAAGCCCTAGCCAGAGCAATTAGGCAAGAAGAAGAAATAAAATGCATCCAAATTGAAGGGAAGAAGTAAGACTGTCACTGTTTGCAGATGACATGATATTGTATGTAGAATACCCTAAAGACTCCACCAAAAAAACTGTTAGAACTAATAAAAAGAATTCAGTAAAGTCGCAGAACACAAAATCATATACAAAATTTGTTGTGTTTCTATACACTAACAACCAACTATCAGAAAGAGAAATTAAGAAAACAATCCCATTTACAATTGCATCAAAAAGAATAAAATGCCTGAGAATAAATTTAACTAAGGAAGTGAAACACCTATATACTGAAAACTACAAGAGATTAATGAAAGAAATTAAAGATACAAATAAATGAAAGGATAGTCCATGCTCATGGATTAGAAGAATTAATATTGTTAAAATGTCCATACTACCCAAAGCAATTATAGATTCAATGCAATCCCTATCAAAACTCCAGTGTTATTTTTCACAAAAATAGAACAAACAATCCTAAAATTTATATGGAACCACAGAATACCCTGAATAGCCAAAGGAATACTGAGAAAGAACAGGCCTGGAAGCATCATGCTCCCTGATTTCAAACTATATTAGAAAGCTATAGTAACCAAAACAGCATGGTATTGGCATAAAAACAGATGCATAGATCAGTACAACAGAATAGAGAACCCAGAAATGAATCCATATATATGGTCAATTAATTTATGACAAAGGAGCCAAGAATATACAATGGGGAAAGGACAGTTTCTTCAATAAATGGTGGTGTGAAAACTGGACAGTCATACGCAAAAGAATGAAACTTGATCACTATCTTACACCATACACAAAAATTAACTCAAAATGGATTAAAAAATTGAACATAAACCTGAAACCATAAAACTCTTAGAAGAAAACACAGGCAGTAAGCTCCTTGACGTAGGCCTTGGTGATGACTCTTTGAATCTGACACCAAAAACAAAAGCAACAAAAGCCAAAATAAAGCAGGAATACATCAGACTAAAAAGCTTTGCCCAGCAAAGGAAACCATCAACAAAATGAAAAGGCAACCTATTGAATGGAAGAAAATATCTGCAAAACATATATCTGATAAGGGGTTAATATCCAAAACATATGAAGAACTCACCCAATTTAATAACAAAAAAAAAAAATCCAATTAGAAATGGGCAGATGGGACTTCCCTGGTGGCGCAGTGGTTAAGAATCTGCCTGCCAATGCAGGGGACAAGGGTTCGAGCCCTGGTGCGGGAAGATTCCACACACCGCAGAGCAACTAAGTCCGTGTGCCACAGCTACTGAGCCTGTGCTCTAGAGCCTGTGAGCCACAACTACTGAAGCCCACACGCCTAGAGCCTGTGCTCCACAGAAAAGAGAAGCCACCACAATGAGAAGCCCGTGCACCGCAATGAAGAGTAGCCCCCTCGCCGCAGCTAGAGAAAGCCTGTGTGCAGCAATGAAGACCCAATGCAGCCAAAAATTAATTAATTAAAATAAAAATGGGCAGATGATCTGAATAGATATTGTTCCAAAGAAAACGCAGACACCGAACAGATACATGAAGAGATGTTTAACATCACTAATCTTCAGGGAAATGCAATCCAAATCCACAGTGAGATATCACCTCACACCATTTAGAATGGCTATCAAAAAGACAAGAAATAACAAGCGTTGGTAAGGATGTGGAGAGAAGGGAACCCTTGTGTGCTGTTGGTAGGAATGTAAATTGGTACAGACACTATGGAGAATAGTATGCAGGTTCCTCAAAAAATTAAAAATAGATATGATCTAGCAATTCCACTTCTGAGTATTTATCTAAAGAAAACAAAAACACTAACTTGAAGAGATATATGCACCACATGTTCACTGCAGCATTATTTACAATAGCCAAGACATGGAAACAACTTAAGTATCCATCAATGGATGAAAGCAAGTGTGGTATATCTATATACTGTAATATTATTCAGCCATAAAAAAAAAAAAAGAAATCTTGCCACTTGCAACAACATGAATGGACCTTGAGGGCGTTATGCTAAATGAAATAAGTCAGAGAGAGAAAGACAAATACTGTATGGGCTCACTTATATGTGGAATCTAAAAAAATGAAAACAAAAAAAACAAGCTCATACATACAGAGAGCAGATTGGTAGTTGCCAGAGGTGGGGGTTGGGGGGTGGGAGAAATGGGTGAAAGGGGTCAAAAGGTACAAACTTTTAGTTATAAAATAAATAAGTCATGGGGGTATAATGTATAGCATGGTAGCTATAATTAATAATATTGTATTGCAGATTTGAAAATTGCTTAGAAGATAGATCTTAAAAGTTCTCATCACAAGAAAAAAATTTTTTGCAATTATATAAGGTGACTGATGTTAACTAGATTTATTGTGGTGATCATTTTGCAATGTATACAAATACTGAATCATTATGTTGTACACCTGAAACTAATATAATGTGATAGGTCAATTATACCTCAATTTTTAAAATGTAACCCTTCCTCAAACTTCCATCACAGCTTAATACTAGTACTTAATCCAACCTATCATATCAATGTTTAATGTCAGTCATCCAGTCTGACATAGTAAACATCCTACAATTACAATATGGATATAAAGCAAATCTATCCATGCAAAGCCACTGAGAAATGAAGATCTGGCTAACTGAAGAAGAAAAAACTCAACAAGGATAGTGACAACATAAAAACTTTAAAAGAAAAAAAAAACTTTAAAAGAAAGTAACTGAAATATTCATGAATTAAAACAGGACTTTGAAAAAACCGATGATATCCTTAAATGTTTTTATAAACATGATTTTCCATGTACTCGAACAACCAATCATGAAGTGTAGGATATACTAGTTTATCATCCTAAAATTTTGTCAAGAAAGTTATGCCAAAAATAAATAGTAATTTGTTCACTGTTTATTTTAGGAATTTAGTTCTTAGTTGTTATTATAGTCCATATTTTTGTCAAATAAGATAAAAATATCTATTTTTATAAGTATTATCTTAATTTTTCAAGATAAAGTCCCAAACAATCTTCTTCCTCACCACCCCGATACAGTAGACTATGAAGATGTTGGTCTCTGATTAGTGGCTTTTTCCTGGTACTAAGTCTCCTGAAATAATGAGCACATAAAAAATAGAGATAAATACTCAGTAGCTGCTCCAAGAGACCACCTTTGCCTTACCACCTCAAGACACAACAGGTCTGTCCTTCCCCTTTCCTCACTAGGTCCCCTTCTATGGAAGTGGGGGGAGCTTCTCAGATATATAAGATTTTTCTCAAGTGGCAAAGTAAGTAAAACTTAAATGGAAGCCTTAATAAAATTATGGCTGAAGATATTAGGTTATTAGGACCTTGACGAGATAGATGCAATAGAAGTGTGAAGCGTCCGTATCACACAGAATAACCTTTACAACCAGAGACTGACATTATCACCTTGTCAGAGGATTCTAATTCATCCTAGTCCTTATTGGTCTTGAAGTGCTTTATTTCTGTGATAGCATTTGTAGATTGGATTCTCTCTCTGGTTTGAAAATTACAAATTTAGAAGTAATGAAGTCACTAGTTTTTAAGAAAAGTCGTCATAAAATGGCTAGCAGGTATAAAAAATACTTTCTCTTCCCCCTGAAAAACAATTCTTTTTTAGCTACCTAAAATTCAAGATAAATCAGAGAGACTAGTTGGAATGATAATTTATACATAATTGAGATATTATGCTTAAAGATATATGTAACTGGCTTTGTTTTTCTCAAGATTTACAGTCAATTGAATACCCATTGAGTACTGAGAATTCCCAGAGCTTTTAAAAGATAGAATTCAGGGCTTCCCTGGTGGCGCAGTGGTTGAGAGTCCGCCTGCCAATGCAGGGGACGTGGGTTCGTGCCCTGGTCCCAGAAGATCCCACATGCCGCGGAACGGCTGGGCCCGTGAGCCATGGCCGCTGAGCCTGTGCATCTGGAGCCTGTGCTCCACAATGGAAGAGGCCACAATAGTAAAAGGCCTGTGTACCGCAAAAAAAAAAAAAAAAGACATAATTCATATCTAAAATTAATCTGTAATCAACATCTTTCTCATTTATATGAATATATATGTACATATTTTTTTCTCTGTTGGATATATTGTTATATAATATAGATGTCACAGTTATAAAAATTCACTTTCTTTGACCTTGGCCCAAATAGGTCAGATATTATGACAATAACAGATGAGCCATAAGAACAAGGAATGGAAATTCTTTTATGTCATACCTCCTTGGATCATGGTATTATTACTTCATCTTCCTTTCCCCTGGTACTAACCTCACCTCATTTTTTAAAAAAATTTTCTTACGTTTGACTTTTACAAAATATCCCTAAAGCTGATTTTAGTTTTGCTTCCAGCAATAGCTGACAGTTCTCTCTGTTTCTAATTTTGTTTTCGAGCCCTTCTAAGAGTAAATTTCATGCCAGTATCTATAAAAAGCACATGGGTATATACACATGAGTATTTCTCTTAATGAGAGTTTTAAATCAGTTCTGACTCTGTGAATTGTATTTTAAAATCTGAAACAGGAAGAGAGGAAAATATGAAGTATTTTAACATGTGAAAAGGCCAATGAGTCTGAACATGTCTGGATACTCACTCTCTCACATAGCTCTTCAAATGTGCAGTCGGCAATGGTTCCACAGGCTTTATTCAGCCGCAGCTCTCTGCCTTGCACTTTTAGAATCCTTGGTCTAGTTACTATGGGAACATGAACAAAGACTCAATCTTGTCTGGATAATTACTATAAAATTCATCTCTTACAGATAGGAAATGCATAGCTTGATGAATAATAGCACATGATTCAACACATAAATTAGACAAAATGCTGATACAATGACTGCCACTTGAGTGTGGCATCAACCCATATACAGCAATGGAACTTATTAATTGGTCAGTGGAGATTGGGCATTGTGTTCTAAATGTATTCTCTTTCAAGAGAAATTAACTTACGTACAATCATTTTGTTTCTGAGCCAGCTCATCAAACAACTTATCCATGACAGCCTCCACATCAGCTTCACTTGTGCTACAGTGAAAAGAATAATAGAATATGAAATTAATAACACTTGAAGCCAACATCAAACAGCTGCCTGAGCCTGCTTAGCTTTTTGCCCATAAAAAAAAAGAACAGGATGTTATGCTCTAAATACAAACATCAGATTTAGAATACACTTAAAAGCAGAGAATATTAACTCTCAGGTAGATGATTCTGCCTTATTTGCATACACTGAAAGACTTCTGTGCTTCTGGCTGTTTTCAGTAATGAGACGATACAGGCAGAGTAAATCCATTAATACTATGTGTACACAATGAGAAGAAAGGCTTCTGGCTCTCTCTTGCATGCAAAACAAGAGCAAATAGACAAGGCAGTCAAGCATCCAGCAAAGTATCCTTTGAAATCTCTACTGCGAGGGTACATGTGAAATTAAATACTGAATCTGCCTTTTAAAAAAATCAAGCCAAGCCACTGACTGAGAGGATCAAACATGCAGAATTAAATTATCAGCTTCAAAATACCAACTTGATCTGCACATCAATAACTTTATCAGACTTTGAGTATAAGGACGATTATAGACCACACAGTTTCTCTCAAAAGTGTCCTTGTCGGAAACTCAAGAAAACTCTCTCCTTCTGTGATGCCCACCATTGCAGCTACTATGAAGTTAGTCTCGACAAAGAATCCTTTGTATTCTAATTAGAAATCACCATATGGTTTAGGGAACCCACATACACAAAATGTGATAATACTATGGCTTTTTTTCCTCTCACTTTTTTTTTTAAAAAAAAAAAAAGACTGATAAATTAACAGTCAATAAAATAAAAATAACTGACAGAAGAAATAAACGTTGTTAAAAAAAAACTTCAAGTTAAAATATAAGTTTACTTCAACTCTATATATAAACTTATACAGGATGACCTGCCAATATGCTTAATTTTGACACACAAATCACTCTTATCTAGGAGTGGAAGAAATTAACCTCCATTCTGGACATCCGTCTTAATAAAGTCTTACTGAAAACTAATATGATAAATTATTTTTTCTTTAGATTAAGCTTAAACTAAACCAAAATAATTTCTCCCTTGAGATAATTATCAGGTGGCAAGCATTTAACACATAAGCACCTAATTCTTCAAATGTTCTACAGTAAAAGCACACAGTCATTATGAAGGGTTTGGAACTGTCACATTTCAAGTAATAACCACTCCACCTCAAGGATCTTAAAAATATCATTTGCAATGGTTGGCTTTGCAGGGGAATGCTATTTGACTTATATAAAGGCTTGTATGATATTTGAATAGAGCTGTATTAAAGTAATAAAATTACACTACAGAAATAGTGATTATAGAGACTAAACAATTTTAAAGTACAAAGAAATCATACAAGCCAATGTAAATGTCAATGCCCACACCAAGCACATGTATGTTTAGATGGCTTTGCCAACATCATTCATAGGAATTCATTTGGAATCATCTCCACCTTGCAATGGAGATGTACACACATACAACTGATGGAGAAGGGAGCTACTTTTTAAGGGATATATAAAGAAGAAAGCAATGTCAGCCACCCAGGACATCTGCTGCCTTTCAGAAAGTTAACCTGTCCTTAGGTTAGGCATGTTACCTAATAGAGGGGGAGAACTGAATTCTGAAAAATAACTAAAATAGAAGACAGTCATGTTTCTCAAAGCATATTTGGTTAACAAACAATTGCTTATAAACTTCCTCAGTGGTGATTTCTTTGTTACTCTGTGCTCAAATATACTATAATATTAAAATATGGCTCACTAGACTTTAGTTAGGCCACATCTATGAAATTGCTATATGTGATTTCATTTATAGTGAAATTATATGTGAAATGATAAAATTATTTTTATTATAATGGTACCTTATAAGAATTCTATTATATTATCATAAAAAGTTACTCAGGGACTTCCCTGATGGAGCAGTGGTTAAGAATCCGCCTTCCAATGCAGGGGACACAGGTTCGAGCCCTGGTCCGGGAAGATCCCACATGCCGCAGAGCAACTAACCCTGTGTGCCACAACTACTGAGCCTGCGAGCCACAACTACTGAGCCTGCACACCTAGAGCCTGTGCTCCGCAACAAGAGGAGCCACCGCAATGAGAAGTCCGCACACTGCAAAGAAGAGTAGCCCTGGCTCGCCACAACTAGGGAAAACCCGCAAGCAGCAACGAAGACCCAACAAGACCCAATGCAACCAAAAATAAATAAATAAATAAATAAATTTTAAAAAAAGTTACTCAGAAGTTACAACATGTAAAATAAAAAAAATTATTGGTGTAAAGTGGCCTAAAAATAAACATTCATAAAAGCATTTTATGTAGCTCGCAACTGAACAGACTGTTATCTATCTAAGCCAACTTGCACTTGACCTCAGGGAGTAAGAAGCTCTAGTGACCTGCTGGGGAACAGAAACCTTATTTGCATATTGTCTTAAAAGCAGGAGGGGCTAGTGTGTTATTTTGGTTTTATCAGATGTATCTATATTGATATAAAATAAATAATGATGCTATGAAAAAAATCATTACCAGAAATGAATATATTCATAATCCCTTAACAATAACTTAGAAGAAAACACTAGTCTTCTCACACTCCACTCAGACTTCAGATTTCCCTACTTAAGAGGATCCATCAATCAGAGCTCATTAATTTTTTTAAGAACAAAAATTAGACTAGTAAAAAAGAGAAATTAAAAGTTACCTGTCTATACTGGCCTTAAAGATACAGAGTTTCACTTAATATTCAGGTTCATATCTGGTTTAAATATCTTTGACTATGTTTTTTAATTCTAGTAAAATATTTGGATGATTCTGAACTTTTTCAATGTGTCACACGGAATAAAAAAAGCTATCATTTCTTGAGCAACTATTATGTAGCAGTTAATTTACCTAAACCATATCCACCTTACCATGTAGTATGTATTATCATGTTTTTACTGAAGAGAAAACTGAAACTCAGAATTAAGTCATTTTATCTAAGATCTGAATACATAAAAATTTAAATTTTCTGTATAACAGAAAGTATTACAAATAAAATGTACACATCAAATTGGGAAGCATAGTGGCAACATTTATGGCATACGACTAATATTTTCAATGTATTAAAAACGCCAACATATAAAAAATTGAATACCCCAATAGAAAAATTGTGAAAGGACCTGAACAGGCAAATTGCGTTAAAAAAAAACAGCTCAGTAGGCAAAAAGCATGTGTAAAATGTTTCATTCTTACTAGTGATAAAAATGCAATGTAAAATCATGAGAGGCCATACTTTTATCTAAACTGGCAGAGATAAGGAAAAAGATAAAATAGCTGGAGCAAGCATAGGTAAGGGGAAAAAGAACCCTCTTATGTACCACGGGGAGGAATGTAAAACTGGTTACAAGAGTTCAAGGTAACCAGATAGTATGTAATAAAAGCATTAAAAACATGCATATCATATCACCCAGCTATTCCACCCATAGGAATCTCACTTATGGAAATAATAATGTTTAACGACTCCAAGGATGTTCACTGTGACACTGCTAACATCAAAAAAGTGAAAAAGAAACTAAATGTCCAATAATGGGGAATTTGAAGTACATTTGGATACACCCATACAATGGATCATTATGCACTTTTTGCATTGTGCAATGTTTCCCTCTTGTCCTGGAATTGTAATTAAGGCTCAAAGTTGATGGACAGAAGTGCTGAGTACACTCAGATTTCTAAAGAGAACCACCAATAAGCCACCAATAACTGGATCCAGACTCCTGCCCCTGTGGTTAAATAATGAGAAGAACCAGCCCTATTCCAAATGCCACCCTCCTCCACAATCCCCCCTATTCCCCACACCACAGTGTCTTTCTAAGGAGGGGAAGGAGGATCAGGAATCACTGGCTTTCGTGTCTAGTATTTGTGATAAGAACCTTTTCCCTCCCTTCCCCTTAGGAAAGAAGAGGGTGATTTACCCTCCCCAAAAAACAAGTGATGAGGGAAAGTGATTCTTAGAGAAGCACTTGGAAAGATTAGGGAAGCCTGGAAGAAGAAAAGACTGGCATTGCTTTCCTTAGTTGGATGAGTAGGACCTTAGTAGATTGAGAAATCAGAAGGTGGGAGGTGGGGTACTGGGCCAAGATGAAGCAATCCAGTCCTCACCACAAACTCCCCAAAGGTTTGGCACTACTAGATATACTCAAAAATGCAGGTGAGGGGTCAGGCTGGAAACACAGGCATTGTTTGAAAATAAGACAAAGGCAGTTCCTTAGATTCTCTCCTTTCACCTGGACAGCCAGACTCCTATAATTCCTCCACTCCAGCTGAAACTGGTAAGTTTACTGTCTGGGACACTTTTAACATTGAGAAAGGGTGAGAGACACTGTACTACAATTCTGCAAAGTAAACAGTGAAACCAACAGTCCTTACCTCTTCAGCATCCAGAACCCTACCAGTCCAGGAAGCTTCCATCCCAAGTAGACAGAAAAATTGGAGGAAACTCAATAGCAAAAAAAAAAAAAAAAGACCTGCAGATACTGACATTTGGGGGTTCTTCATTGGAAAACCTGACCCGCCACCTTATCTAGTGAAGCCCACCAATCAATAAAACCCTATCTATGCACACAGAACTTCTAATCAGCTTTTCAGTGCTTCGTTCTTGTGAATGGACAACAAATATTTCTAGGCATTTAAGGAAATCCTCTAGGATAAAAGATAAAAATCACAATAAAGAAATAGAGAAAAGGATCTTGGAGGAAGGAAAGAAAAAAATACAGAGACCAAAAGGGGAAAAATACACTCTAATATGCCTATTATTATATAGGCATATTGCACTGCATAAATGCTATAAACAAAAAGGACAATTTGGGCATAAGAAAGAACTCTGAATATGACTGCTAAATAAAAAATTTAGGGAAAAAGGTTGAAGTAATCTTTCAGAAAATAGAGCAGAAAGACAAAAAGATGGAAAATAAAAGAGAAAATAAAAGAATTAGAAGATAAATCCAGAAGGTTCAATATCTAACCAGGAGGTGTTCTAAAGACTATTGGCGGGGGGGAGGAATTATCAAAGAAAGAAAGAAAATTAAATTTCTTAGAACTGAAGGACATGATTTTCTAAATTGAAAGAGTCCCAGCACAAAGAATGGGGGAAAAGCTCCATTCTAAGGCACATTATTATGAAGTTTCAGGAAACTAGAAATAAAGAAAGAATATCCTAACAACTTCAGAAGGGAAAAACAGGTCAAATACAAAAGATCAAGAAACTTTCACATCGAACTTTGCAACAGCAATAATGGAAACGTGAAGATAGTGGCATAGTGCCTAAAAGTTTTGAAGGGAACATTACTGTCAAACTATCCATGCCCAGTCAAACTATTAATCAAGTAAAATAAGGACATTTTTGGACAGATGAGCCCTCAAAAAATATATTTCCCATGCAGTCTTCTCAAGAAGATAGTAGAAATTGTGCTCTATCAGAACAGGGAGAAGAGTTATGCTTCTAGTAGGGCAAACTAAGCTCTGCCCTAGCTGACTCTCCTGCTGATGGCAGCTGTAAACTCTGCACAAAGTACAGAAACAGGTAACCTGAAGGCACTGGAAAGTGAACAGAAGCAGGCAGATTCTAGAAGAAGCTGACACTTGGGAGAAGTGTTACTCATTTTTACAGCTTTTTCAGACTAAAGACAATAAAATCAGTACTGCTCAGGGCAACTAAAATTCCAACAGAAAACCTACAGTCCTTATGGCATGAAGAACCAGAGGAGAGTTGCAGGTAATCACACAGCTGGAAAATCGGGGAATTCCAGAAAAAGTGTTTCCAAATTCCCAAAAGTTATTAATCTGGAAAATTCCTGAAATCCTAAGTAGTTCTGTATTTATCACAATACTTTATGTGTTCTCAAATAATGTGCCCATAATAATAATAAACAGTGAACCATTTTTCTATTATAGGATTATACTAAAAGTTTCAGCAGTTTTCTGTCCAAAAAACTCCATAATAATAATAAATTCATGGCTTATCACTAGTATAAGTCAATATACTATGACAAGATTATGTATTTCAGTAACATGTTAGAATGCTCTCTACCTGATAAAGACTTATGATAGTAGAAAACATTAGAAGGAAACATTAACACAAAATAAATGCTAAATAAAATTATTTTAAAATTTAAATACATCAGAAGTTTAATATGTAAAAGTCACCATTTTTAAGGTTTTTATTTTTATTATTTCTTAAAGGTTTTTAAAACAAGAAGTATTAATTACCGAATCTGATAGTCCTGAACTTTGCTGGTTAACAAATATTCCAGACATAGGAAAGTGTCTTTCATTTTGCACTGACATTGATCAAATCAATGACAGTGTGTCCTAAATCATTTTCAAATTGGATATTAGAGTACATATTGCTTCATATAAACTCATTTCCTTTATTAGCAAGTGTCTGGCTTTGTTTACTCAATATTATGTGAGATTCATCCATGTATGTAGAAGTAGTTTATTTTTGTTTCTGTGCAGTAATATCCTATTGCATGAAAATACCACAGTTTATTATCATTCTACTGTTGATGAGTGTATTAGTCTGCTAGGGCTGCCACAAATGAATATCACAAACTGGTAGCTTAAACAACAAAAATTTATTTTATCACAGTTCTGGAGGCTGGAAGTCTTAAGATCAAGGAGTCGGCAGGTTTGATTTCTTTTGAGATTTATCTCCTTGGCTTGCAGGTAGCCATCTTATTGCTGTGTCCTCACATGGTCTTTCCCCTGGTGTCTCTTCCTCTTCTTATAAGGACACGAGTCCTATGAGATTAGGGTTCCACCCATATGACCCCATTTAATTAATTGCCTCCTTTAAGGCCCTATCCCCAAATACAGTCCCACTGGGGGTTGGGGCTTCACCTATGAATTTTGGGGGAACACAATTCAGTCCCTAACAATGAACATTTGTGTAGTTTATAGTTTGGGACCACTGTGAATAGTTCTACTGTGAACATTCTAGTACATGCCTTTTGGTAAACTCATGTATATATGTTTGCTGGGTATATAACTAGGAGTAGAATTGCTATTCATAGGGTATATCTACATTCAGCTTAGTAGATACTGCCAAGCAGTTTTCCAAAGGAGTTGTAGCAATTTACTCTCTTACTTGCAGTGTACAAGAAATTCTACTTGTTCCACATCCTTGCCAATACTTTGTATTTTCCATCTCTTCCATTTTAGTGATTATGGTGAAGGTATGATAAATAATTTTAATCTAAGTTGCTGCAAATCATTTTTGGAAATGGAATAAAAATACAATCAATGCAAGTTAATCCAGAAGCATTTTCTTGGTAAAATGTCACTATGATATACATGAAAATTTGTAAATCTATTCTTAAAAACACCTAAGATCTCTGGACTTCTTTAAGTAGGAAATTTCAAGAATGCAACTTTATTGTAAAAATTTCAGCCAGAGAAAATGCCTTTAACTTCTAAATGGGGCTGGTGGTGGTGGTGGCGATTCACTTATAATGGAGAAAAACTAGAGTGACAGCAGTGAGTCTGCAACTCCAGGGCTCTCTTGTCAGTTTTCCAGTGAAACTATTTAAAAAGACAGCAGCATTACCTTACACTAAAAATCTATACCCAGAAATACAACCATGTCTGTGAAACTCTAAAAAGGGATGAAGGTCAGCTAGTTTCAAAAAAAAAAAATCAAGTTTGGAACATACAACCCAAGGTTGGCAACAGGTATATTCAGAAAATGAATGTACAAAAACCACACAAGGATATAGATTATACAAAAATACAGTGATTAAAATGATCACATTATAATTATAAACATAATTGAGAATTATAAACATACTTGAAAAATATTTCAGCCTAACCAATAAAACTGAGGGGGGATAAAGCCTGGTAGTCAAAGGCAGTTGCATGGAAAAGCTACAGCCTAAAGAGGGCACTAAATTAAACATGATTTTTTAATGTAAAAGGGGAGATAAATTCAGAGTTTTCTTCTGGGGCTACAAGAATATCATGTCACATGGATGGAAGAACATGTTCTGCTCAGCTTTGTGTAGTTCAATTTTAACCACAGAGGCATATCTTAAGGAAGAGTGCCTTGAGTAGCATCAAAACGATCAGGAGAAAATACAGGAATTAAGCTTAGATGCTTTGAATTGTATCCCCTTTTCTCTCATGAGGGGGGACAGAAACATAAGCTCCTACAAGTGAGTAGGGATAAAGAATTTAAGGGACTTTAATTCTGGGTAACTGCCCCATCAGTTGGATGCTATGTAGAGCAGATAAGATGCAAAATAAAAAACAAATATCATATATTAACACATATATGTGGAATCTGAAAAAACTGGTATAGACGATCTTATTTACAAAGCAGAAAAAGAGACAGAGACGTAGAGAACAAACGTATGGATACCAAGGGGACCGGTATCCATGAATACCGGATGATGAATTGGGAGACTGGGATTGACATATAAACACTATTGATACTATGTATAAAATAGATAACTAAAGAGAACATACTGCATAGCACAGGGAACTCTACTCAATGCTCTGTGGTGACCTAAGTGAGAAGGAAATCCAAAAAAGAGGGGATATATGTATACGTATAGCTGATTCACCTTGTGGTACAGAAGAAACTAACACAACATTGTAAAGCAACTATATTCCAATAAAAATTAAAAAAAAAAAAAAGAAAAAAATCTGCTCACAGATAATCAAAAGGTGACCATGGTAAGAGAATTAAAAGTCATTCTGAAGAAGAAGCAGAATCACTCTTTTCAAATGCTTTTTGTTGGGGGGCAGAGTGTGAGGGGCCCAAGCAGAGCACAGACTCTTTTTCCTTTGTTCTAAATGCTCTGGGTAAAATCCACCCATTTCATTGCTCCTGTCACCTTTTGTTAAGCTCAGAAGCTGCACTGGAGGGGCAAGTTTCCATTTTCTGTTGAGTAGAACTACTCTGTCTTTAAGTCAGAAAAGCCCTGGAATCGACCACTGTTTCGTTGCCAGGAAATTTGGCATAGGAATCCTGGAGTACAGTACCCTGGATTAAAAGCCTGACTGCTTCGGAAGTATAAGAATCATGATTTATTATTCCATAATAAATTAGTAAACGGAGAGGAAAGTAATCAGTCATTTCAATTTTGAGAAAATTTCTATAGCTGAAATAAGGCATTCAACATAAGACTTACACTCAAGAAATAGAATATGTCAAAAAAGACCTTATTGTTGCTGAATCATTTGAAATTCTCTACAAAAATTCCAAAACAAGTGGAGGTTTCTAGAAGAGGGTCACACATGAATTTAAATGGAAATTAATTTCTTCAAGAACCTCCTACTTCATTAGGATTGACTCAGAGGAACAGAATGCTACCCACACTTTACCCCTTTATCCCCTTTTATAAATCAACAGCTTGTTAAGGTATCAACAAGTAGAATAGGGTTGGCTTTCCTTGGTCCCTCTCTCTCCATGTTCTCTATTCCAGAGAGCCAAAGTTGATTCAACGAGGGAGAAATTTCCCCTTCCTCTTAGAGTTCTTGTGCCAAACTTCCCTGGCAGTGAGCCTTCTCACTCTACTGATTCCTTGTGCATTCATGCTGTACAGCTCTTTGTGCTCATACCAAACATAATCTGGGGCTGGAGGCAGGTCTAAGATTAAGTTGGTTTATACTCGCCTTAATATAAAACGGACTTGGTTGCATTTCAAATACTGTAGGTTTGTTTTACATAACAGAACCAGTTGTTAGGATGGATTTTGTCCTAGTATTTATCTTCTTCTCAATCATTCAAAGGCTTAATTGACTGTTCAGAGATCCATTTCAGTCTCTAAATTTCCCACCCTTCTCAATCACCTGGAGAGTAACTTAACTGGTTCCATTAATCTTGACCTATGCATAATGCAGCAAGCGGGATCTAGCACCTTTAGCTCTCAAATTCCAGACCTTAATCACCTCCCCCTTTCTCAGCCCCAAACTCTACATAAAATTTCTACTAAATCTATATATTGCATTCCCCCCAAATAACTCAGTGGTGTAACATGTAAAATTGCAGCTTGGTAGATCTAAAAATAATTATTTTTCATAAAATTTCAGAAAGGCTACAATGATTAAATATTTTAAACAACAACAATAAAAATGAAGAAGAAGCTGGAGAGTAAGAATCTCTAACTCCTCTTTAGGTGAAGAAGATAGTCACATCCACCTCAGAAAGAGAGGCCAGGGAGTTTTTATAGGTATAAAAAAGGTACACAGCAAAACTAACTAAAGATATAGGACTTCTGCCAGATCAGCTTTACTTATGTTGAAGATTTTTAGTGATAAATGTGATATATTTGAAGATGAAATAACAAGACAAGAATTCTAAGGAAATTTAGCAACTTTCTATGTATAAGTATATATATTATCTACTCATGTACATGTTGTATATATAGCTTATTTATACTTTACTAGATGAGTACAGTCATATAATTGAATACTTTGTCAATGTGTTTAGCTGGAAATGGTGAGCCAGCTCTATTCTGGTTCTGTCTGGCCTGCTGGAAAACAAACACTGTAACATGCTATTGTCAAATTACAGTTCAATAAAGGAATAGAAGATAAAAGGTGTGCTGAGCTGACTGATGGAAACTGATACCAAAATATATACAAGATGGATTTCTTTCGCTGCTTTCCCACTTTTTAGGTGGTGTTTCAAATAGTTTCAAATCCTTGAAATTAATTTTTAATTCAGCAGTCCTTGTGTTAATATAAGATTAATTAATATTTAAATGTACATCTAAATTATGTCAAATAGGACAATTTTGTGATTTTTAAGAGACATAATAAATGGCCTACTTGACTATGCCCTATAGTACATAAAGAAGAAAACTTTTACTGTTGTATTTTACTAATATACAGTTGTAAGACTGCAATGTCACAGAGCCTTACTCATTGATAAAACATCAACAGGAGTTCTTATGACAAAGATACTACTGTGTATCTACTTTTGAGAATCAACTATATTTTCCCACCATAGAGACCTTTTCCCTACTGGTGGTCTTAGGGTAAAGTTTCATTACCATTACTGATATTTTAATTATCAAAACATATAGCAACATGCATTGCTTCATTTTGAATTTGAGACAACATTTCAGTTTGAATGAAACTTTATACTTTTCATAGAGATAAAAGTTCTTCACTAAAAAATGACAAAAAATATAAGGGAAAACAATCATTAAAAGGATGAAAATATTACACTAAAAATATTCACTTAATGTAAAAGAAATCAGTAAAGGAAGAACAGAGAAACAAGAAAGTCATGAAACATAAAGAAAATGAAAAATAAAAGAGCAGATGTAAATCCAATTATATCAATAATAACATAATTTGTGAATGAATTAAACAATTTAATCAAAAGGCAGAGATTGGTAGACTGGATAAAAAAGCTAGTTCCAACTATATGCTATCTACAGGAGATAGCTTTAGGTTCAAAGATACAAATAGGTTGAAAGTAAAAGGATGAAAAAAAGATACATCATGAGAAAAGCAACTACTACTAATATCAGACAAAACAACAACAAAAATGTGATTAGAGACTAAAAGGAATATTTTATAATGATAAAAGTATCAATCCATCAGGATGATATAACAATTACAAACATATATGTGCCTAGAAACAGAGCCCTTAAAATTCATGAAGCAAAAATTGACATAACTTAAGGGAGAAACAGACAATGCAAAAGTAATAGTTGGAGACTCCAATATCCAACTTTCAATAATGGATAGAACAACTAGGGAGAAGATCAACAGGAAATAATAAGACTTGAACTACACTATACACAAATTAGACTAACAGACATCTATATAAACACTCCACTCAATAACCACAGAATATACATTTTCTCAAATGCACATGGAACATTCTCAAAGAAAGATCATATCCTAGGCCATAAAACAGGCCTAAATAAATTAAAAAGAATTGAAATTATACAAAGAATGTTCTCTAATCACAGTAGAGTGAAATTAGAAATTGGTGACAGACAGTTATTTGGGAAATTCACAAATATGTGGAAATTAAACAGCACACTCCTAAATAACCAACGGGTCAAAAAAAGAAATCTAAAGGAAAATTAGAAAATACTTTGAGACAATGAAAATGAAGACATAACATACCAAAACTCATGAGATGCAGCAAAAGTAGTGCTTATAGGGAAATTTATAGTTATAAATGCCTACATTAAAAGAGAAGAAAAATCTCAAACCAACAACCTAACTTCTATCATAAGACCATGGACAAAGATAAAATTAACCTAAAACAAGTGGAAGGAAGGAAATAATAAGGATTAGATGGAAATTCATGAAATAAAGAATAGAAAAATAATACAACAAATCAATAAAACCAAAAGTTAGTTCTTTGAAAAACTGAATAAAATGGACAAATATTTAGCTAAATGGACTAAGAAAAAGAGAGAAAACTAAAATTACTAAAATCAGGGATGAAAGAGAGGACATTACTACCAACCTTATAGAAATAAAAAGAATTATAAGGGAATACTATTAACAACTGTGTACCAACAAATTAGATAACTTGGATAAAATGGGCAAATTCCTAGAAGGATGCAAACCACTGAAGCCAACTCAAGAAAAAAGATAAAATCTGAACAGAAGAGGAGGGATCTCTTCAAAACTCATTCTATGAGGCCAGTATTACCTTGATAGCAAAATCAGACAAAGACACCACCAAAAAGAAAACTACTGACCAATATCTCTCATGAGTATAAACATAAAAATCCTCAACAAAATGCTAGCAAACTGAGTCCAGCAATATATAAAAAATATTATACACCACAACCAAGAGAGATTTATCCCAGAAATGCAAGATTGATTTAAAATCCAATAATCAATAAATAAAATACACCATATCAATCAATAGGATAATGGACAAAAACCACATGATCATCTCAATAGAAACAGAAAATGCATTTGACAAAATCCAACACCCTTTCATGATAAAAACACTCAAAAACTAGGAATAGAAGGGAATGTCCTTAATCTAATAAAGGGCATCTAAGAAAAACCCAGAGCTAACATCATAATTAATGGTGAATGATTGAAGTCTTTCCCCCAAGCTCAGGAATAAGTCAAGGATGTCCACTCTCTATGATAGAATATACCACTTCTATTCAACATTTCACTGAAGGTTCTAGACAGGAAATTTAGGCAAGAAAAATAAATAAAAGGCTTTCAGATTTAAAAGGGAGAAGTAAACTATCTCTATTTCCAGATGATATGATCTTATATTTAGAAAATCCTAAGAAATCTACTAGAAACTATTAGAACTAATAAACAAGTTTAGCAAGGTTTCAGGTTACGAGATCAATACACAAAAATCAATTACAATCACCATTGTAAAGCAATTATACTCCAATAAAGATGTTTAAAAAAAAATCAATTACATTGCTATACAGTAGCAATGAACAAACCAAAAAGGAAATTAGGAAAACAATTCAATTTACACTAGTTTAAAACATAATAAAATGTTTATGAATAAATTTAACAAAAGAATTACAAATTTTATACACTGAAAACTATAAAACATTGTTGAAAGGAATTAAAGAAGACCAAAATAAATGGAAAGACAGCTGTTATGAGTTGAATTGTGTCCTCCAAAAAGATGTTAAAGTACTAGCTCCCAATACCTGTGAATGTGACCTTATTTTGAAATAGGGTCTTTGCAAATGTAATTAAGCTTAGATGAGGTCATACTGGATTAGAGTTGTCCCTAACATGATAACTGGTGTCCTTATATGAAGAGGAAATTTGGAAACACACACACACGCACACATACACACACACACACACACACACACACACACACACACACACACACGGAAAATAGCATATGAAGCTAAAGGCAGAGACTAGAGCAATGCACCTACAAGCCAAAGAACTCCACCAGAAGCATGGAGCAGATTGTCCATACTGCCCAGAAAGAACCAAACTGCCAACACTTTGATTTCAGACTTCTAGCCTCCAGAATGAGAGAATAAATTTCTGCTTTCTAAGATATCAGTTAGCAGTACTTTGTATGGCAGCCCTAGAAAACGAATAAAACATTACATGTTCATGGATCTGAAGACTTCATATTGTAGTCCCCAATGTGATTTACAAATTCAACACAATCCCCATCAAAACTCCAGATGGCTTCTTTGTAGAACTTGACAAGCTGATCCTAAAATTCATACGGAAATTCAAAGGACCCAGAATAGCCAAAACAATCTTGAACACACAACAAAACAAAACAAAGTTGGAGGACTCACACTTCCTAATTTCAAAACTTAGAACAAAGTTATGGCAATCAAGACAGTGTGGTATCGACATAAAGTCATACAAATAGATCAATGGAATATAATAATTGAGAGACCAGAAATAACCCTTTACATTTACAGTCAGTTGATTTTCAAAAAGGGGGTCAATACAATTCAGTAAGGCAAGAATAGTCTTTTCAACAAATAGTGCTGAGGCAGCTAGATATCCACATGCAAAAGAAAGAAGATAGACCACTACCTCACACCACATATACAAATAACTTGAAATTAACCAAATACCTAAATATAAGAGCTAAAACTATAAAACTCTTAGAAGAAAACATAGGCATAAATCATTGTGACCTTGGATTAGGCAATAGTTTCTCAAATGTGACACCAAAAGCATAAGCAACAAAAGAAAAAATAAATTGGACCTCATTAAAATTTAAAAGTTTTGTACTTCAAAGGACACCATCAACAAAATAAAAAAAAAAAAAGAATGTGAGAATATTTTTGCAAATCATGTATCTGACATGGAACTTGTATCTAGAATACATAAAGAACACTTAAAATTCAACAATAAAAAGACAAATGACCCAATTTAAAAATAGGCAAAGTATGTAAAAGAATGAAATTAGAACATTTTCTTATGTCATACATAAAAATAACTCAAAATGGATTAAAGACCAGAAACCATAAAACTCCTAGAAGAAAACTAGGCCAAACACACTTTGACATAAATCTTGTCAATATTTTTTTGGATCTGTCCTCTAAAGCAAAGGAAATAAAAGTAAACAAATGGGATCTATTTAGATTTAAAAGCTTTTCCACAGCAAAGGAAACTATGACAAAATGAAAAGAAATCAATAAAATATAAAACATAAAGCAACAGAGAGAATAAAACAAAGCTGTTTCTTTGAGAAGATGAATAGAACTAATAAAACTCTCGCTAGCATAATCCGGAAAAAAAATAGAGAAGATTTGTACCTTTTTAAAAAAAAACTTTTTATTGTGGAAAATTTCACACATATATACATGTAAAGACAACAGTATAATAAACCTGATGTAACAATCACCCACTCAATACATGACCAATCTTGCTTCAACTATACCTCCCCTTAATTCTCCCACCCTGGATTATTTTAAAGCACATCCCATACACTGTATTATTTTATCTGTAAATATTTTAGACTATGCTTATGACTAAGTAGATAAACCTATATGTTCCATTTCATGATGCTAAGAATAAAATTTAATCTGTAAATGTCAAAAATGTCCCCAACAGTCTTCTTCCCTTCCCCAGACTTAAGAATTAACCAGATCAACAGTCTGAACCTCACGAAACTAGATAGTTTCTCTAATTACCAGAGGCAGAAATCCTGTTCCCCGCCCTCTGAGGAACAAACTTCGGGAAGGCCTAGTCTGGTCTTGTTGAAGAATGGGAAACTGACCTTTCATTCACACTGATTGACAGTGAACATTCAGGCATGTCCTGGGGTTTGTACCTGGTAATTGTACCCGGTAAGCAGCCAGGCACATAGCCAGAGTCTCTCTAAACCACTCACCCAAGAATGATAAACATGACCTCTTGGGATCCTCGTCCTGATCAGGTGCTATATGTCAGCTTCACAGGCCAGCAAAACTTAAACTTCCAATGAGAATATGCTATGCTGTCTTCTGTTTTACTCAACTGTCTCCATATGGATACGTTTCTGTGTCTTTTGCTGCCAAATAAATTTCACATTGTTTACCTGTATGGTATCTTCTCTTCAATACCATCATGGCTCCACTGTGACACCATGCACTAGTGTCAGAAGTAGGACTGATATGAATGGAGAAGACTCTAAAAGACACATGAGAGAATTCAGGGAACTGAAGGGAAAGTATAGCAGGCCCACGTTTGGCATCAGTCCATAAAAACTTTGGTGTAGGTGACCAGAGAGCGACTGTTTCAATGGGGTTATGCACACAGCCTAACCTATGCAGGGACCCTGGGCAGCCTAGTCCATGGAACTGAAACAAATCACAGTCTAAAAGGAAGGGGGGACTTCCTTGGTGGCAGAGTGGTTAAGAATCCGCCTGCCTATGCAGGGAACATGGGTTTGAGCCCTGGTCCAGGAAGATCCCACATGCCGTGGAGCAACTAAGCCCGCGTGCCACAACTACTGAAGCCTGCGCGCCTAGAGCCCGTGCTCCACAACGAGAGAAGCCACCGCAATGAGAAGCCCACATACCGCAACAAAGAGTAGCCCCCGCTCGCCACAACTACAGAAAGCCCATGGGCAGCAACGAAGACCCAGCACAGCCATACATACACACACACATACATACATAAATAAAAATTTAAAAAATAAAAGGAAGGGAGCCAGACTTAACAATTTTCAAGTTGCTTCTATTGACAGGTGTTTCAGAAGTTCTTCAGTGGGAACTGAAACAGGAAATGACTGGGCTGGTACTCTGGTGAGAAAAACTAAGACTGAAACTGCAGATTCCAGTGTCTGGGGCAGAAACACCTGGAATGGTAATGATGGGGGATGAGGAGAAGGTCCCAAGATGCCCTAGAGACTCTGCTGAACCAGAAGGTGGCAACGTTCCAGGCAGAAGACAGATCTCTGTCAAAGTTTTAGGGATGAGAAGATATGACAAACAAGCTAAGAAATGTTTTAAATTTTCATCAATGGTTGTTCCAGTTGGGGGCAGGGTAGTATGTGTAGGGAATATCACAGGCAAAAAACAAGAAATTTTTAATTGTGGGGAAGTAAGTTGTAACATGCATGAGTTCCAGTCTTTGTTTTCACAGACCTTTCTTCTAAAACAGAGCTGTACCTTGAAGCTGTGTGTTTTTAGCCAGCAAACTTTTTTTTTTAAATGGTGTTCAAAGATACATTCTTAGAAGTAATTTCCTATTTGGAATAGATGTTTCCCAAGTGGAAAATTAAGAGTACTTGAGACATGAAGTTTCCATTAGTAAAAGAAATTCCTTAAAACTGTTCAAAACATGGATGAAGGGCTTCCCTGGTGGCGCAGTGGTTGAGAGTCCGCCTGCCGATGCAGGGGACACGGGTTCGTGCCCCGGTCCGGGAAGATCCCACATGCCGCGGAGCGGCTAGGCCCGTGAGCCATGGCTGCTGAGCCTGCGCGTCCGGAGCCTGTGCTCCGCAACGGGAGAGGCCACTG
>NW_021703771.1:37823454-37839659 GCF_005190385.1 Monodon monoceros | reverse complement strand
AATGGAATATTACTCAGCCATAAAAAGAAATGAAATTGAGTTATTTGTAGTGAGGTGGATGGACCTAGAGTCTGTCATACAGAGTGAAGTAAGTCAGAAAGAGAAAAACAAATACTGGATGCTAACACATATAAATGGAATCTAAAATAAAAAAAGGTTCTGATGAACCTAGGGGCAGGACAGGAATAAAGACACAGACGTAGATAATGGACATGAGGACAAGGGGAGGGGGAAGGGGACGAAGTGAGAGAGTAGCATTGACCTGTACGCACAACCAAATGTAAAATAGATAGCTTCGGGAAGCAGCTGCATCACACAGGGACATCAACTCAGTGCTTTGTGACCACCTAGAGGGGTGGGATAGGGAGGGTGGGAGGGAGACGCAAGAGGGAGGAGATATGGGGATATATGTATACATATAGCTGATTCACTTTGTTATAAAGCAGAAAGTAACACACCATTGTAAAGCAACTATACTCCAATAAAGATGTTAAAAAAAAAAAAAAAACCCAGGCCAAAGTTGTTACTCCTAACTCTGGGACACTGTAACTCTGGCTTGATCTCTCCCAGGAATCATGGGCCAGGTGCGGGAGGCAGTGGTGATGGGCAAGAAAAGAGGGAGCAGGGAGATTCTGACAAGCTGGCAGAAACTCCTGGAGGAGCAGAGCCATGGAGGGAGAAAGACCTTTGTTTGAATTTTATTTACAAGTCATCAATAACCAAGATAATCACATTTTCCTCAGAACATGGAGGGTCACATGTCCCAATCCCTACTAAAAGATGCTTCGTTGGTGAGGTGCCAATCTGCTGAGAGGTGAACTATTTGGGATTATGCCGTGGTATCCATTCCTTCTCATCTGCCATCCCCACAGATAGCGGCACCTGTGCTGCTGGGGAAAGGTTTTCCAAGACCCAGCACCAGGTGTCTTCATGAACTGCTCTCTGATCTCTGCTTCTCTGCTCTGCCTTCTTGCTTAGCAAAAACAGTCACCACTGAGGAGTGCCTGGTGAACCCTGCGAGCATGAGCCGCTACAGCGTGGACTCCTCCTCCGCCTTTAGCCACAGGGGCTCCCTGCCCACCTCCTCTTCGTTGTACTGCAAGAGGCAGAACTCTGGAGACGGCCACCTTGGGGGAGGCTCAGCCACCACAGTCGGTGGTCCCCATACCAGCCCCATGTCTTCTGGAGGCCCCTCAGCACCTGGGCTGAGGCCCCCTGGCTCCAGCCCCAAGAGTAACGGGACCTCTCTTGAAGGAAACAGATGTGGTAATGTAATGCGTGCACTGGCTTCCCCATGACCTAACCTCCTCTGCCCTCGCCCTGGGACCACCAAATGTAGGGAGACCGGGGGACCGTGGCGGTTTGAACACAGCAACACTGGGAAATTAGAAGTTTCCACAAATCCCTTCATGGATTTTTGTTGTTCTTGAGGGCAGCTGACTTCAACCTTTGACCATAAGCAAAGAAAATGGTATATTAGAGTAAGTTAGGCTGTAGGAATAAGTAGAATCCAAAATGTACAGTGGCTCAAATACAATAGAAGTTTTTTATCCAGGAGTCCAAAGTGGGTGTTCCTAGTTGGTGTGTGTATCCCAACTCAGGGATCCAGGATCTGTCCATTTCATGGCTCTCCTGTCCCCTATGGCCCCCATGCCCCACACATCTAGTGGTAGAAACGGAAGGAACAAACGAGGAAGATGAACATGTTTCCCTAGAGCCTGGAAGTGATGCCCATCGCTTCTACTCACGTTTCATTGGCAAGAGCTGGCCATTTTACCACACTTAACTCTGGAGGAATCTGAGAGGTGTAGACTAACTCTGTGCCCGGAAAAAGAAGAACCAGAAGTTGCTAAAGACTTTTCTCTTGCACAGTGGTTGACTCTTGCAGGGTACAAACACATAGGCAGACCAGAGTTAAGTAAAATTCCCACAATGCTGGTTATTTATTTATTTTTTTGTCCCGTAAGTCTTTTTGTTTTGGTTTGGTTTTCCATTTATTTATTTATTTAGGCTGCACCGGGTCTTAGTTGTGGCATGTGAACTCTTAGTTGTGGCATGCATGTGGGATCTAGTTCCCCAACCAGGGATCGAACCCAGGCCCCCTGTGTTGGGAGCCCAGAGTCTTACCCACTGGACCACTAGGAAAGGCCCCCCACAATACTGGTTATGATGCTACTTCTGTCTCACCCATTAAAGTTAGCTTATTGGAATGCAGTGTAGGAAGGTACTGTCATTCTAGGGGTAGCTTGATGTCCATTTTGATTTATGTTATTAAAAAAAATCATTTTCAATTCAGTATTTGAGTATGAATAGAGCATAGTGGATAATCACATGGACTATGGAGCCCGATGGCCTGGGCTGGAATCCTGGATCTGCCATTTTCTGACTGTGTGACCTTTTGCAAGTCTGAACTTCTTTGTGCCTCAGTTTCCTCACCTGTGAAATTGGAATCATAATAATAGCACCTACTTCATAGGTTTGTTGGGAGGATTAAATAAATTCATATGTGTATTTAGTACAAGGCCTAAGAGTTAGTAAGAGCTCGATAAACATCAGCAATGACAGATCACGTGAACACACCCCCCAACAGATCACAGCCCATCAACTCTACACCTGAGAACTCTAAAGAAAGGAGGCCAGAGGCCCGGGAGTCAGGGAGTCTTCATCTTGCCCCTCTGGTGCCTCCTGCGGGCTGGCTGTCTTCTCTGGCATTTCTGTTCTGAGCCTTGGCTCGTCCACTGGTAGCCCTGAGAGCCACAGTGGTGAGCTATTGCGTATGATCCCAGATCCTCCGCACACTCCCCTCAAAGAGCCTCACCATCACAGATGAGCCTCTGTGGGCCGAGGAGGGGAGGCAGTTTTGAGGGGCAAGGCACTGTTCCCTCAGCCATGGGGGCTCTTGCCAAACATGGATGGCCCTGCTCCCCAACATTGTCATGCAGGGCCGTCGGCCAGGCAGGTTTGAGTGGGCAGAGCCCATTTTCCAAAGGGGAGAGACGTTGTTGCATCTGATTTCTAAGAACAAGAGAAGGGAACAAAATCTGGCACAAACCCGCATCATAAAGTAAATGAGGGGAACAGTTATTTCCTAGGTTTATCCCCAGAGTTAGTGTAATATCAGACATATAGTAGGCATTCAGGAAACATTCTTTCTCTCTACCCCATTCCACTCCCCCCATGGAGCCCAGTGCCCTCACATTGCCTCTGCTTGTCAAAGCCCTCATTCTGGGGTCCCTCTGCCCATCACACATCTCCTTCTCTCAGCCTCTTCTCCTCAGTGCAATTCCCAGCTGCTCGAGGTGGTGATCACAGGACACCAGGCTGATTGAATGGACTCATAAACCTAAGAGTATTGCCATCCTTTAAAAAGGAGATATTTACTCTCCTATTTAAGTTGGTGAAATCTTAGACCCTATGTCTTAAGCGTAGGATTTCAAGCAGTAAGGGGAAGGCACGATTTGAATGGAGAGAACTTCTACCACTCCATCACTGAAGAGTTGTCTGCCCCATCCCAGCCCATCTGGTGGCCCAGATGAGGGGAATCCAGGACCCTTCAAAGGGGTCTCAGGTATTTAGCTCCCTCCCCCTTTCTCTTTCTGCCTCCTCCAACAGAGTCCTGGGACGAACTCCCATCCCAACTCCAACAGCCCCCCTGTCCTTCCTTTTCATCTCTGCTTCAGCCCTTTGTTCTCCTGGAATTAGGTCCTCATCTACTGTCTGAGTAATCTAGCCAAAGGGAAGCCCAGACCCTTGCTCAGAACAAGCTCTGAGAGAGCCCTCTCTGTCAGAGCCCTAGATGCACCCCAGGAGAGCCCCACTAGCTCAGGACTTCTGCCTCTCAGGATCTTGGGTGGGACCAGAGAAATGGAGCCCACCAGCGCCTGCTGCCTTCCGCTCCAAGCAAGCCACTGACCGTGGCCAGGAAGATGTAAGCGGAAGTGGAAAAAAGATTGGGTCGGCAACTGGCAGTTTCAGTCACTGCTGATTAGAAATGTTCCTTCCCTCCTGTTTCCTCCTGTGGCACTTTGTCTCCTCATCTCTAGTACTTCCTCTCTCTTGTCCCATAGTAGGAGCCAGACTCTCAGCTTCATGAGGTCTCTCACTCATATTTGAATCCTCTGCAGCCCCAGGTAAGGGGCCTGTTTGAGGCATATCCTAAATAGCTATTTATTGAGCACCTACTGTGGGCCAGACACTTTCCACACAATATTTCTGACTTATTATAAGTTATATCTTATAATTTATGATTATAGCAAGTATATATTATTATTGTAGGTATTATTATATTCAGTTTACATATACAGCAATTGAAGATCAAGTCAGTCAAGTGTTTAGTCAGGATTTGACTTCAACTGACTCCAAAGGTGGCTTTCAAAATTAACCCAGGGATTTTCAAACCATGCAAAATGGGCTTCAAGGGGTCCCTCAGAGGTTCTAGGGCATAGGAGAGAGGGGATGGGAGCAGATGGTACTCCAACGCTGCCCTCTTTAACCAGGACCTCTTCACATTTGAAGAGTGGGGTTCTACATTTGTGTAGTGTGAACAAAGTTTGCACAGCTAAACGCATTTGGAAACCATGGAGATAAACCATGCTGAATTGAGTGGCAGTATATTAAAGTAGGAGAGAAAACCCCTGGCCTCCTTACCCATTTGTCACCTAGCTGCCAGTCCAGGCGCCGGCTGCAGGCCCTCTGGAGGGCTGTTAAGTTTTCCCTCCACCCAAAGAAGTGCTCAGTATTGCTCTGAAATTGCATCCCAAGTGAAAGCAGTTGGTATTAAGAAACCATATCTCTTTAAGGGGGTTTGACCTAAGTCATAAACCTGGAAGGGCCATAGAAATGGATTCTCCCCCATGGTGCTAATCAGAATGGTTTAAAACCGCAGAAGCCAGAAAGTGGCATGAGGCTGCACAGGGCAGTAGGTATCGATGACGTGACAAACTTCTCAGTCCTCTCTCTCATGTGAATACCTACCCTGGCCTCCTGTTGTCTTTTTTTTTTTTTTTTTTTTTAATGTGCAACCCTTTTATTTAAAAAATTATGAAATATTATTAAAGGACATAAAAATGAATAAATCAATAGTTAAATTATACCCATCAATTGACCCAATATCATGATGGTGCTAATGCTACCCAAATTACTGTATATATGCCATTAAATATGTTCCATGTCCTATGACCCAATAATACTTCTAGGAACATAACCTATAAAAACTTCCTCAGAGACATGTGCAAGGAAATTTTTTGCAGCACTGTTTGTAATTCCTCCTGCTGTCTTGATACATCATGCCCATCGCCTCTGTCAGTGGACTCTGAAGGGATGTATTCAAAGGACACGTTTCCCTGTTTTTTGCTGATACTCAGGTGAAAATCTGAGAGCTCTCCTCTGTCTCTCACCCAAGATATAATCACTAAGAACTATAAAGAGGTTTTAGGGCTTCCCTGGTGGCGCAGTGGTTGAGAGTCTGCCTGCCGATGCAGGGGATGTGGGTTCGTGCCCCGGTCCGGGAAGATCCCACATGCCGCGGAGCGGCTGGGCCCATGAGCCATGGCCGCTGAGCCTGCGCGTCCAGAGCCTGTGCTCCGCAGTGGGAGAGGCCACAACAGTGAGAGGCCTGCATACCGCAAAAAAAAATAATAAAAATTAAAAAAAAAGAGGTTTTAGATAACAAAAACTTCCTGACATTTGCATTAACAGGAGATGCTGTAGCATTCCCAACCACAAGTATGTCCAAGCTTCAGAATTGAAGTGACTCTGACATTGTTATTACCACTTATATGCTTTCCATGGGTTGGAGTTTGATTCCATAGGGTATGGTCTTGCGTGACGGATAGAGAACAATTCAGCAAGAGAAAGAAGAATGGGGACAGCGCTCGATGTGGGGGGCGGGGAATGAGTGAAGGTGCGGCACGGCTTATTCATTCCAAGGAAAGAGAAGAGTTTGTGCAGGGACGCCAAGGGAAATCATGCTGGGAAATTTGGGGTTCAAGTCAAGCAGACTTGGCTTTCTTTACTCTGTGGAAACCAGACATGGCTGAACAGGGAAGTGAGCTGATGACCACAGAATTTAGGAAGACAAATCTATTGGCCATTATGGAATGATACATAATAATAAGAATAGCAACTATCTTTTGATTAATTCTTACAATTTAATGCTTCACATTATCCTATTTAATCCTCACAACATGGTAGGTGTTTGACAGGTAAGGCAACTAAGACTCAAAGAGATGTTGGTCAGTCCTGGCCAGAAGATACTTATGGAGCACAATATGCCAGGGCCTCTTCTGAGGTCCAAGGATGGAGCTGTGAGCAAGACAGATGTGGGCCCTGCTCGCTGACAGCGTCCAATTCCAGAGAGGCAAACGTTAACAAATGTTCACAAATGATTCTGAGGGGCCCCTTTTGGAGACTGATGGGCTTCCTTCCAAGATGCTTCTTGTCAGGCTCCAGCCCAAAGCCATATAGTCACTTGACTCCTACAATAATTTTGAGAAACAAGATGAAGAAACGGAGGCTCATAGAGAATAAAATGATCAGGTCCAGGAAGGGGCTCAAAACCTGGCCATTGGCTCTGCATTCACTGTGCTTTGCACACAGACACAGTGATGAGGCTTCAGATGTGTGAGAAAGGAGCCCCTCGTGTTGCCCGGGACAGCCTGTGGTGTGAAGGGACCTTGGAGATCCTTCCTAACTCCTTATTTCACACCAAAGAAGCACAGAGACGCTTGCACAGAGGGTGGGTGGTAAGATCTTCTAACTCCCAGCTCATTGTTCCTTCCATTCTTCCACATGACTCTATTGTTAGCTAAAAAGTTTCCTCTGAATTATGAATGAACAAAAGGAAATTATGCATGTGCTTGTAGGTCTGTGTGAGACAGAGAGCGACTCACAGGCAGCAGCACGAGTACCGGGGCTGTGAAGATATCCGGGGTTGCTTTAGACAGATTCACAGTCAGTCTATTCCTGGTGGATGTGAGTTCAGCGTTAGAAACAGCCACCACCATCCTTCATTCTACATCCATTCACAGCTGGGTTTTACTATACACACGTCTCCCGCATCGCCCAGGGAACAGACCCGACCACGTATGAAGTTCTTGGCGCTGGAGAATGCCACCTCCCATAAAGGCGGTTGGCAAGCGCTTTGCGTGCTCTGTTCCTTTAGGAGCAAGATATTTTCACCTCTATCATGTCTGGCTGCTGTCCAGTCACATCTGCCTGGCCTGGCTGTGTCAGGCCAGACCCATCTGTCTTCCTGACATCTTCGCAGCAGCTGGAGGGGCTAGTGTGCTTATTATCTTTGTGTGAGCACAGGCCATTGCAAAGGCTCTTCCAACCTGCTAGAAAGTTCCCTCTCTTCCTCCTAGAGCTAATTCATGTGCTTTGGATCCTGTGCAGGTCCCGAGTTGTGACAGCTTCCTGCTGCTGTCTTGTATGACTGTGAAGCACCTCAGAGAGCAAAACTGACAATGCCCACAGCTAGTACCAGGTGCCAGGAGCGGAGCCACTTCCCCTCCACATTCATCACCTGGAGAGCCTCCCCATAAAGACAAGCCAGACCACCTTGCTCAACTCCATGGCTGTGGCTCATGGGAAAGTATTTCCCTGGCCTTTTGCTCAAAGGACCTTAGGCTCCCATGGATGATGTTGTGAGTCGGTCTGGTGGTTTTCCTTCCTGTCAAACACAGGAAATTAGATTTGACCTCTGCTCTGATCACTCTAAAATCATTCTTGGCACTGAAGACTTCCCGTCTTTGTAATCAGAGCATCTATTATCACCCTGATTATCGCCGACGCTCCGATGGGGCAGGCTCCAAAGGCAAATGCGATTTCCGTGGTTCCTCTTCCCCATGTTGAGTGCAGATGTCTTTAAATGCAGTGAAATCATCTCTAATAAGCATGTGTCGGCATTCAGATGGCCCTAGGGTGTATTAACAGTTTCCCGCCAAAATGCACCGCCCCAGCCCTTGCCAAATCACCTTAGGGGACCCTTCCAGGTCCAACAAGGAAAAGGCAGGGAAAATCTCAAAGTAAATCCAGTTCTCAACCAAACTATTATGTATTTAGGACAGACTTCAAATGTGATGCTGTACTTTTCTCAGCACTACTGGAGAACCGTGCACTTCTCAAGTACATTGAAAAGAGGAGGAAAAAAGGAGACAGCAGAAAACCACTGCACCCTGAGATTAAAGAAGGGAAATGGAAGTGAAGGCTTCCCAACTTCTAACTTAGATTTATTCTGTAGGGAAGCTGCTTCATTGTTCAGAGCCTGAAAATAGGATTAAGGATTACTCACACAAAGCTTTTGTGTAAGTTACTTATACTGTTTCTGCGAACTATATTGATTCATTTTATATTCATTGAACCCATATTACAAATATATTTGCATGGAGCTGTGGAGAGTCAATGATTGTAAACTCTGTAATGAGAGGATCCCATTTTTCACCAAACACTTTGCCCAGGACCTGGTACACAAGAGACACTCAGTAGATGTCCGTGGACGAACAGGGGGAAGATGCAAAAGATCATCCTCGAGAAATTAAAACTAACTGGAGGTTACAGGCAAGCACATGCATAATGGTAATACAAGGCAGATGTGGAAAGCATCTTTAAGAAAAGCGCAAACAAAGATTTGGGAGTTAAAGGTAGAGGAAGATGACATCCAGATGGCAGGACACGGAAATGCTGTCTGTGAAGGGGTCTACCTGGGCTTTGATGGCTGGTAGAGCTTCTTTGGAAAGGAGGGAAGGTAAACACCTTCTAGAGAGAAGCAAAAGCACTAGCTAAGGTGGAGACTGGAAGCTGGAGGAACTTTCGGTCAGAACCAGTATGCCCAGATGGGAGTGTGCAGAAGGGCAGGGAGGCGGGCAGGGAGGTGGGCAGGGAGGCAGGCAGGGTGCCTCCTTCCCTCTGTGGACCACCTGATGCAGGTCAGCCATAAGGCCAGCCCCCAATCCCACTTGCATCCTCACAGCTGCCCTTCCAGGTGGAGAGCATTGCCATTTTACAGCTAGCGACGGGCAGCTCCAGAATTTGTCCCTAGGTTTCTCTGGCACCAAAGCTCTTCCTCTCTATCCAGGCAGGAAAGATGTTATTGAGACCAAAGAGAGCCCTTGATCTTGTGCTAGAGTACGGACTTGGTGCATGGGCGAGGGGCATCCACAAGGGGCACTAGGGAGAGTGTGAAGACGTGACAGTTTTTGCTCTAGAAGGAATAAAGCGTGAGATGAGGACATCTGCTAGAAAACCTTTGTAGAGGGTCAGGTAAGAAGTTCCCGGATTGGGGCAGCAGGGATGGAAGAGAGGAGACCAGTGTGAGAGGCATCCTTCTAATAGCTTCAGAATAATTAAATGCGGGGAGCAAATAAGGGACAGGAGGTAGAGATATCACTGAGGTTTCAGAAACATGAGAGATAGGAGGGGATGCTGGTTCTAGGGAAAGAGGATGAATTCGTTTGGGACATATAAAACAAGTCACCCCCTAAATATTGCCTAAATATTGATTCACTACTCTCTCCTCCTTCATGTGTCCTGCACCTTTTAATCTGCCATGTGGGAAAAGCATTTATGCAGCAATGCAACTCATGCCACAATCACTGACCAGGGACCAGCTGTGGACCAGGCACAGGCTTAGGCTCCTGTTGTCAAGGAATCCCTCGTCTAGTGGGAGGTTGGAGTGCGTGCTCTGACAGACCTGAGGGTTGGCGAGGTGCTCAGTGTAGGCGGTGAGTCTTCTTTCTGCACATGCAGAGCAGGGCATGGACCTCTCACAGACAGGGCTTCTGAGATTGTGGCACCAGAGACCCAGGACAAGCACAAAATGCCCCTCCATTCTGCTGTGTCCTTCTTGTCTCAGGGCGACACCAGTGGAGGCGGAAAGGACCTGAAGTCGTTTTGGCATCACAGCACTACAGAGGTCTATTTGGAGCTTCATGGAACCTGGTTACAGCAGGCCCAGGGCCCACTGAGACAGGACTGATCAGGAGGGGTCTTTAAAACTCTAACATGGGTCAGCATTTCAACCTGCTGGAGGAGATCTGTTTTCCAATGCTCTATTCCCTGGGAGAGCAGAGAACCTCTGTGTAGAGGGGGAGGCTGCTGCCCTTAGGAGTGGCCTCCGGTGCTCCAGGCTCCTGCCAAGAGCAGGCACTTCTGGCCTTTCTCTGTCGCAGGAGGTCACTCGGGCCGCCGCCTTGGACTCGAGGGCCAGGTGGGGACAGGAGGCACCAGGTAGGTGCCAAGGCCCGAGGCCTGCTGTCTCATGGCCTCCCTCTCTGTGCTCTACCTTCCAGCCTCAAGCCCTTCTCCGGACAGGCAGGACACCCGGCGGCCAAGGAGCAGGAACCCCTCTACCTGGTCCGTGGAGGATGTGGTCTGGTTCGTGAAAGACGCAGACCCGCAGGCTCTGGGGCCCCATGTGGAGCTCTTCCGGAAGCATGTACGCACAGTGGTGGGCCTGGGGACGGTCAGGGGGCTGCGGGGGGCTCTGCACTATGCCCGGGCGCACCACTCAAGGGAGGCCAGACGGAACCACAGGGTTCTCAGAGCGGAACAACCACCTAGTTTTGTTTGTCCCATCCGTTCCCTCACTTTGGCCTTTATCAGGAGTGCCTGTTTTCCTGCCCATCCATCCGTCTGTCTGTGCGTCCGTCTGTGCATAAACAAACATTTATAGCACACCTACAATATGCCAACAGACAGTGCCTATTCCTAAGCTGTTTTGAGGATTAAATGAGAAAATGCACATAAAGTGTTCAGCACAGTGCCTGGCTCGTAGATGACCTTTGGTTAGCAGGCCATCTACATATTCGCATAATTATTTAGGAGATTCTAAAATATATAAGGATGGTAATTTTTTTTAAAAAGGTAAGAATTAGTACTTTACCTGCCAAGCTTCCTATGTCAGTTATCGACTGTTGCTATAACCTGTCACCACAAACGTAGTAGCTTAAAACCACACAAGTTTATTATCTTACAGTTCAGTGGGTCAGGAGTCTGACAGGGGTCTCACCGGGCTAAGACCAAGGTGTCGGTGGGGCTGACATTCTTTCTGGATGCTCTAGGGAGAACTCATTTCCTTCCCTTTTCAGCACTGAGATCCGCCCTCATTCTTGGCTCCTACCTCGCTGTCCCCATCCTCAGAGCCGACAACATCAAGCTGAGTCCTTCCCAGGCTGCCAACTCTTTGGTTTTTTCTTCTGATTTCTTCTTCCACTTTGAAGGGCCCTGTGATTGCACTGTCTCCTCCCTCCCCAATAATTCAGGATACGCTTCCTATTTTAAAGGCAGCTGACTAAGAGCCTTAATTCCATCTGCAGCCTTAATTCCCCTTTGCCAGGTAACCTAACATAGTCACAGGTTTCAGGGATTAGGACGTAGCAAGGACCGCAGAGGGGTTATGTTTAGACAGATCTGGGTGGGAGGACTCTGGCTTCCTTCCAGCATGACAGGAGGCAGTGGAAGTCTAGGAAGTGGGGGAAAGAGAGAACATTCGGCAGTGAGGCCCCTGGGAGGGCCCGCAGATGAGCTCTGAGTGACGCAGGGTAGGTGCTCCTTCAGTGCTGGCTGAGTGGCTGGCTGGATAGAGGAATGAGAGGGGCTGCTCTATGAGTCCTGTACTGTGCCTCTTCTCCCCACCTGAGCACCCAAAATCTCTACCCTTTGTCTCTAGTAATCTGAAAATAGCTCTATAGGTGAAGGAGGAAACCCAGCCTTACTAAGGAGTGATGCAGTGTGGTAGTACAGGGGGAATGATCGGCTACAGCAGTGAAAAATGTGGTACCTGTTGGTATGCTCTCGGGGTTCTTGTACATGTAGCATAGATGACCTTTACAGTGTCCCTCCCACCTTCCCACCTGCATTAGGTGTTCTTTTTTTAAATTTTTATTTATTTATTTTTTGAACTTATTTATTTTATGTATGTATTGTTTTGGCTGCACTGGGTCTTCATTGCAGTTCAACATGCAGTCTGGAGGGTTACCATTTTCAGAGACAAATGGGAGCAATATCAGGACCTCAGAGGATTGGCATTCCCTTAGTAATTATTTGTGCTAAACCCTCAGATGAAGCAGGTGCATTATTTAGTTGTATGCCACCTAGTATTATTGACAGGGCCAAAAAAACACCCGAAATCCCTTATAGAGTGTTGTTAGCAATTTGGTAATCAGCGAAAGGCAGGTGAGTGTCCCACGGAAAGAAACCAGAGATTAGGATGATGGATGGAAGTCAGGGCCTTATACCAGCACCTGGAATGGAAAGGTAACTACTAGTTTCAGGGTCTAAGGGGATGATACTTTGCCTTAGTCAGTCCAGGCTGCTGTAACAAAGTACCACGGACTGGCTGGCTTAGGAACAACAGCGATTTATTTCTCAGTTCTGGATGCTGGAAGTCCAAGATCAGGTTGCCATCAAGGTCTGCTTTTGGTGAGACCCTTCTTCCAGGTTTCGGACTGCCATCTTCCCATTGCATGAGGACACTAATCCCGTTCACGAGGGCTCCACCCTCATGACCTAATTACTTCCCAAAGTCTCACCTCCAAATACCACCACTTGGAGGTTAGGATTTCAGCATATGAATTTGGGGAGAGGGTAGGGGGGGCACATTCAGTCCATTGAACACTTCTTGCTTGTTTAGCCCTAGATTGGATGAAGAGATAAATGTATGTGGGATATTGGGAGTATGGCTGGGACTATGTTAGATTCCTTCAATCAGGAGAGAGCAGGAATATGAAAGATCCAGTGTATCATATGACCCCAGGGAGAATATGGGAAGAGGAGCACATAGTATTTGTAGGCTTTCGTTTATTTTCTTAAGGTCTTGCCTTGGGACTAAAAGAATATGCATCTAAGTAAATCCGTATTCCCTTACTTTACTCCCTGACCATACTCTAACTGTGGCCACTATTTGATTACTTTGACCACTTTCTGGGTTTTCTTTTTTCTGATTCTGTTCCACCAGGAGATTGATGGCAATGCCCTCCTGTTGCTGAAGAGTGACATGATCATGAAATACTTGGGCCTAAAGCTGGGACCTGCACTGAAACTCTGCTACCATATCGATAAACTGAAGCAAGCCAAGTTCTGAAGGTGTTTAAAAGATAGAAGCAAAATCCAGACAACAGATCTCCAGATCATCTTCTGCCTTACCAACATTTGCCACCATCTCAAAGATTCTCTCCTGAAAAAGAACAGCCACAAAGACTTGGTCTTTTTATAAAACTTGTGCATCTTGACCTTTTAGAAAATTCAACATGGTCCTTTTGAAAGGTTCTTCTGTGTTAATGATTTGCCAAAAAATTACAAAGAAGCCTGTTATTTTTAACATTTCTGGTAGGTTGGTTGCTCTTAGGGTGGGTACTGCTTTTATAATGAGAGTGTGGGGAACTGAATGCTATCACCCAAGGAAGACGCTGGAGACGTCCAAGGATGTGAGAAGAACCTTTGTCCCTGCAGGCTCTGCGGGGACGCCCACCGCAGCACTACCTGTCTTTAGCTCTGACTTGGGGACCCTATCATTGTGAGCCTTGCTTAATTCAGCTCTGGAAGCTGTCTTCTGAGGATAAATGCCTCACCTTGCACTATCTGGAAAACTTGAATTCTTTTGCTCTCTGAAAGAGAAGGAAAAAAAATCTTTTCTATTCCTAGTTATCTGAAGTACTGTGTTGCCCCACTAGAGGGCAGACTGCTAATGTATTTTCCGGACCCTCACTTCAGCAGCCCGATACTCAATACCCAGTGGATGGATTAGGGTTTCTGTGAACAAGACCTAGCCTACACAGACACAGGGAATTTATTCCACAGTCAGCACCACAGATTGCAACTTGGGAAGAAACCGTCTTCTAGAAGGTTCTAGTTCATATCCAATCATTACTGACTGACTGAGGTGCACCAGCAGCAAAGTCAAGAATTTGGAAGCACGTTCTTCCCAGATGGGGCTTTGGAGTTCCTTCCCTTCCAGAGTCATTACTGAGGTGTCGATGTATTGGCATGCCAGAGAGCTTAGTGACATTTAGCCATGGTGTTTCTTTAAAAAAGAAGAAAGATGTCTCTACTAAGCTTTGAAATGGGAGAGTGTTGATTTCTAGTTACATCGTGGGATTATATAGTTGTATGTGTGGCTAATTTTAATAATAATAGCACGTACACAGACATGCTATTATTGGGTTTAATTCAATTTACAAATAGGTTTTCCTTTCTCACTGTGGAGTAACAGAAAAAAATTGATTTCTACCCTTTTGCAGCTGTGTCCAGGGACGGACAATGAATCCACAATTTACTAGGCAGAAGGGCAGCCTTGTCTCCATTCTTCTTTTGATCCTTTTCCTTTCTGTCTCTCCCTGTCTCTTTTTTCCTTCCTCTCTCACTGAATAGGAAACATATCTTCAAAATGAATTTGCCTTTGCCGTGGGCATGTCCTCTTCCTTAAAAAACGTCCGTAGTGTTGTAAGGGAGGAGATGAATACTAGACTTTGTGATCTCTGGGAGGGGGAAGATCAAGGGCCACTCAGGGCCTCCCTTGGCCCAAATGCAAATCAGAAAAGGCACACCGTCCTCGGGATGCAGCCTGGACGGGCGTCTTGGCCGGTGAGTGGAGCAGGGTGGGATTGCAGCCTTCTCACCCCTCCACCAGGTGACCTTGTGCAGGACAAGACCTGTACAAACTTGAGGGCAGCCCTGGGTAGATCGGTATATTGATCCTCTATAAATCAGAACTTGGACAAGGATCATAGGAAACATTCCAAGCCATGCTCTTAGACCCACTTGATGAGTGGTATTTGAGAAAGCACATCAGAGCAAAATCCTTTTTAGACACGCAAATGGTGACGGACTTAAAGCGTGACAGAAAAGGGATAGAGCAGAGTGTCCTAAAACTGCCCATGGAACTGAGCTTGAGTTATCAGGAGAGCTGAATGTCTGTTGGTCCCGGCACCTGACCGAACTACCCTGAATCAGGCCTTGGGACAGTGTCTTCAAGATTTTGAAACAGTAAATGGACTCAAAGTTTGTAAATCGTGAAGTGCTCACTGCTGATCTGGAGGGTTCGTGCCCCGGTCCGGGAGGATCCCACATGCCGCGGAGCGCCTGGGCCCGTGAGGCGTGGCCGCTGAGCCTGCGCATCCGGAGCCTGTGCTCCGCAACGGGAGAGGCCACAACAGTGAGAGGCCCGCGTACCGCAAAAAAAAAAAAAAAATACCATGGGTAGTGTATATATTCAGAACGGCCAGCGTGAAAATAGTGAGATCCAGAAAATCCCATGACAGCCTATGTTCCTCACTCGACCATTTTTGCTCAATCCTCTGAAACTTGTGGTGCCTCTTGCATCAGTATACCTCATACATTTTCAAAACTTTCCACCATTCTTGGTAGTGCCTCCCTCGGTACAGACACGTCAACGTTGGTGCTGCCAAATCAAAAGCATCTGCAAACAATGTCAAGAAGATACTCGGAGGCGTTTTCAGGGGAGAGAGATTTTCCCATCTCAAGTCTAGGAGAAAACTGGGTCCACATTCATGTGGAACTGCTCTCACAGAGATGCTATCTCATTTTGCATTAAACTTTAAGCAGGACAGATTGCTGAAACCATGATATTTAAGGTTTGACTTTTTAAAAATCTCATTACTCTTGAAATGAATGCTGCCACATCAGAGAATAACCTAAGGAGGAAATTCTTCCTTTCCTGTTTTTGCACTGAAATGCAGCTAGCCAACCAAATTATTGTTGCAATACTGCAATTAAATTAATTTTCACCCCTTTCAAAAATCTTGTCAAACCAGGCAGTTAAATAGCTTAGCAAATGTAAAACATACCAGACCATCTCCTCTAAACGGACCTTAGGCAGAGTCATGCCACGTATGTCATTCTCATCTGAATGGGAGCTTATTTGGGGGCCCTTGAACTTGTACAGATGTGTTACTTGTTATTCCACGGCAGTAGATTTGCTCCAGGTTGTGGTAAACAATGATATAGTTTTGCATAATTTCAAATTAGTGTGTGTGTATGTGTGTTCATGTTCCAAACATTTCCAATTACACTTGTCTGTTAAACACTTAAAAAAAAAAAATCTAGAGACAAGTTCTATTGCCTAAGGCATTTAAAATATTTTATGAGGCACATTATTCCCTTTGTGAAGACTTCAGGTAAAAGAAGTGCATTTCGTCTCTCTGTGTGTGTGTGTGTGTGTGTGTGTGTGTGTGTGTGTGTGTGTGTGT